>NC_040011.1:34937965-34965979 GCF_000972845.2 Larimichthys crocea | reverse complement strand
GGCACCTCGTCATGACCGAGCTGTCCCAAAGCTGCACACGGAGGCTCTCTGTGTCCAAAGAGTGATAGCGGTGGACGGGAACTCCGGACCAGAACGCCTGGCTGTCCATCATATAGAAATCACTGATCCGGGACTTTTCATATTGGTCTCCACAGCGGAGAGATCAGGACACAGCGGGACTTCTGAATGACAGCATGAACAGAACCTTATGTGGCAGTGAATGAAAGATAACGGACAGCCTTCTCTCTCTCTGCCACGTGTTCCATGTTAATTTACTTATTTCTGATAACTTGGCTGAGTGCCAGAACGAAGGATATTTCTTATGATGAGAAGAATTCCAAATGACCTCTTATCTGATCATCGCGCTGGTGTCTGTGTCCACCTTTTTCTGACCTTCATTACATCATCCTGGGTGTGAGGTTTTGTCGCAGGAGAAGCCCAGGCTTTGTTTGATGGAGCAGTGGGCCATCCCCGCGCTTATCTCCCTCCTATTACGCAGATTTGACGGACACAGGAACTTTACGCAGCGCTTACAATATGACGCCATACCTGACAACAGGTTCTAGAACCAGTGACTTAAGTTGTGACTCTTACAATACAACACCCTTCTGCTGACCAGACTCTGAAGAAAAGTCCATCTGACTTGCTGATGCGTTTGGGAATTGTGATAGTTCTCCTGAGGTAGGAAAACGTTCTCTCCACTGATTTTGTTAACATCCCAAAATTTTGTCTTCTGCTCTGCTTTGACTATTTAAGCTCATCCTTCAATTCCTGTTGAAATACATCTTAATGGTCTTATTGTGTTAGAAATCAAGATGGGTTTAATTTCCTTGAAACTATTCCTTGTTTTGAAGTGTCTTCGAGTCCATCCGGTCCTATGTTTGCTCTTTTTTTATGTTCCAGTGAGGAAAACTTTCGCATTGTGTTCCTTAATTTCTTGCCATGTCACATGAACCCCTATTGCGGTGTGGTCGCATTTTCAGACAGTTTACTTGTGTTCAATTCTGCTGTCATTTCCGCATTTGCTGAATTTTATTTCAGTATATTTGTGATCATAAAGAGTCCTATAATTATCTTTAGTCTTGGTTTAATGTTTTCATGTAATCTGTCGTTGCTCTTCACTGCTGCCATTGTCATTGCCTACTCGTAACAATACTCATTACAAGTTCAGCACTATTGACGAAACATGGGCGCGGCATTAGAGTATTCGGAGAAATAGAAAATGAGGAGGTCCGTATTCATTCTTTGGCTCGTGATCTCTTTTCTCAAGTTACCTCTGTGTAAATGATGTGTGTATGATGAAAAATATCCCACTTATATTCATATTTGCTCTTGAATGTATTTGTTTGAGACATACCATACATTGGTGTCCTGATGATAAACGACACTATTTCCAAAGCTGTTTGCCAAGTACATGAATGCTATCAAATGCAGGTATATTGCATACATTTTTTGATAAGCAGCTCACATGACGGGATTAGTAGTTTTATCCGGAACTTGATGTGCTCCGTTTGATGTTTTATTTTTATTTTTATGCTCGGAAACACTTTTCAGCTTATTCCTTACTTTCCTCGGCCTTACAACAATTGTTTATCCTTGTCAATCTAGTTTTAACGTTTGCTTATTTGTTTATGAATGAGGTTACTGAATCACACTATGTGTTCTCTTTGAAAAAAATGAAATCTGCAGCCCTGTTATACCTAAAGAATACCTGGTGTCAGTGTGTACCAGTAAAACGAAAGACACACAGTCATTCTCCACCCTTTGTCTCAACGAATTCCGACTCTACTATTGACTGCAGTTGACAAAACCCGCTTCGTGTGTGAATAACTGAGGTTTGTCGTTTATTGGATAAATCACGAAGCATCGTTGATATTTTTTACGTTTGATTAATCGTTTTTAATGTGGATGTGTCTTTCTCGCAGTGACAATGGGATACAGCAGATATACGCTGTTGTGCGCCTTGCTTTTGTTTTCCTTGTCCTCCACCCCGCTTTTGGAGACGTGAGCTACTCTATCCCGGAGAATGAAACGTGGATCTAATTGGAAATATCGCCAAAGATTGGGACTGATTTGGGGCAGATTGTCTGCTCGCAAGCCCCGTCGATACTGAAGACACACAACGTTCAATACTGCGGCATTAACCTGAGTACCGGAGACTTGATCGTACAGGAAAGGATTGACAGAGAAGGGCTTTGTGCGAAAAAGGCATCATGTGTTCTAAACAGGAACTCGTGCTGGAAAATCCATTAGAGCTGCATCGTATTAGTATCCGCGTTCAAGATATCAACGACAATTCACGCAGTTTAAAGAGGATCACTTAAATTGAGATTCAGAATCGGCGTCAAGGGTGCACGTTTCTCTTGGATGAGGCGCCTGATGGGACATAGGGAGAAAATGCTGTTCAGGGCTACTCACTTCAGAGAACGATCATTTCAAATTAAATGTAAACACAAAAGCGGGTGGGCGAAAATATGGTGGGAATTAGTTAGACAAAGAATTAGACAGAGAGGACAAAAAAGAGATGATGTTATTGCTTACCGCATTCGACGGAGGCTCTCCTCAGAGATCAGGCACTGTCCTCATACATGTCAGTGTACTGGATGCTAATGATAATGTACCGTGTTTAGCCAAACAGTCTATAGCCAGTCTGGCTGAAAACTCTCCTCTGGATACACTGGTGATCACAGTGAGTGCCACTGATGCAGACGAGGAATGTATGGTGAATTTCTTATGGGTTTGATCTGTTTCAGATGAAAACCATATTTTTTCTAGACTCACAAAACAGGAGAAGTTAAGTGCTGGATCAATTGATTATGAAAGATCGTCATTGAAATGCAAATCAGCGCCAAAGACGGTCTGGATTGGCATCATATGCAACTTTAATAATTTAAATTACTGAACGAATGACAACGCTCCGTTATATATCTGAAATCACTGACTAACCCCCAGAAGAACCACCTGGTACAGAGGTGGGCATCATTAACGTGCAGGATAGAGACTCGAGATAATCGACAGGTCCGCTGCTCCATTCAGCAAAACGTCCCTTTTAAGTGGTTCCTTCTATTAAAAACTATTTCTCTGGTGACCACAGGACAACTGGACCGTGAACTAGTGTCTGATTACAACATTACAATCAGTGCCACGATGAGGGCTCTCCACCTCTGTCCTCCTCTAAAACTGTTCAGTTATCTGTAGCAGACATCAACGACAAACCACCTGTTTTGAGGAACAGTCGTACAGCGCATATGGGACTGAAAATAACAAACCTGGCTCCACTTATGTTCCGTTACTGCTCGAGACCCCGACTGGAACAAAACGGTACAGTGATTTATTCTCTGTTATCCGGTGAGGTGAACGGTGCCCCGGTGTCTCTCCTATCTATCTGTTAACGGAGACAGGGGGTATCCACGCTTGAGGTCGTTTGATTATGAACAGTTCAGGAGTTTTAAGTCCACGTGATGGCCAGAGACAACGGTTCTCCTCCGCTCAGCAGCAACGTGACCGTCAGTGTCTTCATAGGATGTGAATGACAACTCTCCTCAGTACTGTACCCCCCCCGGAGGCAACTCGTTCATGACCGAGCTGGTCCCCAAAGCTGCACACGGAGGCTCTCTGGTGTCCAAAGTGATGCGGTGGACGCGGACTCCGGACAGAACGCCTGGCTGTCCTATCATATAGTTGAAATCCACTGATCCGGGACTTTTCACTATTGGTCTCCACACAGCGGAGAGATAGGACCAGCGGGACATTTCTGAATCTGACAGCATGACACGAACCTTATTGTGGCAGTGAAAAGTAACGGACAGCCCTCTCTCTCGCCACGTGTTCCATGTATTTACTTATTTCTGATAACTTGGCTGAGGTGCCAGAACTGAAGGATATTTCTTACGATGAGAAGAATTCCAAACTGACCTCTTACTGATCATCGCGCTGGTGTCTGTGTCCACCTTTTCGACCTTCATTATCATCATCCTGGGTGTGAGGTTTTGTCGCAGGAAAAGCCCAGACTTTTGTTTGATGGAGCAGTGGCCATCCCCAGCGTTATCTCCCTCCTAATTACGCAGATGTTGACGGCACAGGAACTTTACGCAGCGCTTACACTATGACGCATACCTGACAACAGTTCTAGAACCAGTGACTTTAAGTTTGTGACGTCTTACAATGACAACACACTTCCTGCTGACCAGACTCTGAAGAAAAGTCCATCTGACTTTGCTGATGCTTTGGAGATCTGATCGTTCTCTGAGGTAGGAACACTTTCAATAACACTGAAGCACGTCAGTATTTTGAAGAATCGATCTGTCTTCGGCTTTAATTTTTTAGTTGTCATTTCTTTGGTGTAGTATACATTTGATGGGCCCAACAGATGTTAGTTAACCATGTGCCTAAATATATAAACCTCATCTTTTACGTTGTATTGTTTTGGATCTACCCTACGTTACCTTGCGTAGATGACAGCCTTTTACTTTGTTCCCTGGTTCTATCCAAGATCCACTTATGAAGCCGACAACAAACCAGTTTTTCAGACCCCCCTATCCACACTACACAGGCGACACGTACTATTGTTTAGTGTATTATATTGTCATTCATGCAAGGCTGAGAATTCTTTGGACATTTTTACTCTGTGGTCGTTTTCTTGCTCTTTTTTGATATTCTTGTGAAGAAAAAGCTTTTCCTTTTCCTTTCATGTCTCTGTCCTGGTGTGAACTCTGAGTTTGATCTCCTGGTGCAATTTGGAGATGGATTAACTCTAGTTTTATCCTATTGAATTCCTTCCTTTGTGGATTGTTGTTCAGTATGTTATCTGATATGGTCGTTTTTCTAATATTATTTCAATTTCAGTTCCTCTTCCGATTGATCTAAATTAGAGGTTATCACCATTAATGCATAATGGGGCGCAGTTACTGGAGTAGTCATATCTGGAAAGTAATACTCTGTTTGGGTTTTCTTTTTTTGGTGGAGTCTCACTTTCCTATGTTGCGATTTTGTGTAAAATCCTGGCATAAGCAGTCATGACTAGACATCCCACGTCAGTTAATATGACATTGCAGTCTTTCATTAAAGTGTATGTTTTTGACAAAATTAGGACATGATATTCAAGATTGTGTTTCACGGTTTTGTATTTGTTTTAGTCAGATGATGCTATACGCTGTGTTCAGTTAGTGACCACATGAATAGATAAAATTTATGATATCGAGATTATAACCTTAAGTTGAAATGACACCCCAGTCCTGTTCATTTACTCTAGCTACAACTTCTCATCACTGTCAACCGATTTTAATATCTAGACAGACTTCATAGTAAGTAATATATAATAAAATATAGCACATGCCAAGTTTTAAAAAACCTATGAATTAAGACCTCTTACCGATGCTAATAGTTGAACAATGTTTTTGTATGCTCACTACAGATGTTGTTCAAGTAAGAAAGACCTACGCGAGATGTGTGCTCTTTGAACTGGTTGAGGTTTTACTGATAATATCAGGGTCACATGAATGGTCTATCTTAAGTTTCAAGGTGAACATAAAAAAAAAAAAGACTTGTTTACCTAAAGAAATACTCATGGTGTCAGTGTTTCACAGTAACGAGGACACGGTCCATTTCCACCCTTCTGTCTCAACAGATTTGAGGCCTGACTCTGCTATTGGACCTGTAAGTTGACAAAACCCGCTTCTATGTAGGACTGTAAGTTAAACTTTAATCCTTATCGAAGGGAAATACGAATAACTCGTTGAATTTTTGGATTTGGATTAATATTTGAGTCTCGTTCGCCAGTGGAACTAGGGATACAGCAGATTACGCTGCAGTGGGCCTTGCTTTTGTTTTCCTTGTCCTGCCGCCGTTTATGGAGAGTGAGCTATCTCTATCCGGAGGAGATGAAACGTGGATCTATAATTGGAAATATCGCCAAAGATTTTGGGACTGGATTTGGCAGACTGTCTGCTCGAGCGCCCGTAGCGATACTGAAGAACAACGATCCAATACTGCGGCTTAACCTGAGAACCGGAGACTTGATCGTACAGGAAAGGATGACAAGAGAGGGCTTTGTGCGAAAAAGGCTCATGTGTTTTAAACAGGAACTCGTGCTGGAAAAATCATTAGGCTGCATCGTATGTATCCGCGTGTCAGATATCAACGAACAATTCACCGCAGTTTTAAAGAGGATTCACTTAAAAGTTGAGATATCGGGAATCGAACGATAAGGTTGGCACGTTTCTCTTGGGATAGAAGCACACGATGTGGACATCAGAGAAAATGCTGTTCAGGGCTACTCACTTCAGCAAACATCATTTCAATTAAATGTAACACAAAAGCGGGTGGGGGCGAAAATATGTTGAATTGATGTTTAGACAAAGAATTAGACAGAGAGGACAAAAAAGAGATGATGTTATTGCTTACCGCATTCGACGGAGGCTCTCCTCAGAGATCAGGCACCTGTCCCTCCATTGTCAGTGTACTGGGCTAATGTAATGTACCAGTGTTTAGCCAAACAGTCTATAAGCAGTCTGGCTGAAAACTCTCCTCTGATACACTGGTGATCACAGTGAGCGCTGATGCGATGCAAGGTTTTAAATCGTGAGAAGTAACTCTACGGAGTTTGATCATGTTCTCAGATGAAAAACACAAGTTGTCAACTGTGACTACAACCAGAGAGGTGAAGTAGTGGAGGTATTGATTATGAAAAAGATCGGCATCTTATGAAATGCAGATTAGTGCAAGATGGACGGCAACTTAGATTGAATACTGATACTAAGATAACGTCCGGTAATATAAAATCCTACCAACCCTACCTGATGAACGTGCACGGTACAAGTGGGGCCTCATTACGTGACAGGAAAGCAGAGTCTGCAAGCAGGTTAACCAGGAGAGTTCCGCCTGCTCCATTCAGCAAAACGTCCCTTTAAGTTGGTTCCTTATTAAAACTATTATTCTCTGGTGAACCACAGGACAACGCGACCGTGAACTAGTGCCTGATTAGACCTTACAACATCAGTGCCACTGACGAGGGCTCTCCACCTCTGTCCTCCTCTAAAACTGTTCAGTTAATCTGTAGCAGACATCAAGACAACCCACTTGTTTGAGAAACAGTCCTACACGCCATATGTGACTGAAAAATAAACACCTGGCTCCACTTTGTTCCGTTACTGCTCGAGACCGACTGGAGACAAAACGGTACAGTGATTTTTCTCTGTTAGCCGGTGAGGTGAACGGTGCCCGGTGTCCTCCTATCTATCTGTTAACGGGAGACACGGGGTGGTGATCCACGCTGTTAGGTCGTTTGATTATGAACAGTTCGGAGTTTTAAAGTCACGTGATGGCCGAGACAACGGTTCTCCTCCGCTCGGCAGCAACGTGACCGTCAGTGTTTCATTCGGATGTAATGACAACTCTCCTCGATACTGTACCCCGCCCCTGAGGGCAACTCGTTCATGACCGAGCTGGTCCCAAAGCTGCACACGGGGCTCTCTGGTGTCCAAAGTGATAGCGGTGGACGCGGACTCCGGACAGAACGCCTGGCTGTCCTATCATATAGTGAAATCCACTGATCCGGGACTTTTTCACTATTGGTGTCCAACGGAGAGATCAGGACACAGCGGACATTTCTGAATCTGACAGCATGAGAAACAGAACCTTATTGTGGCAGTGAAAGATAACGGACAGCCCTTCTCTCTCTGCCACGTGTTCCATGTTATTTACTATTTCTGATAAACTTGGGCTGAGGTGCCAGAACTGAAGGATATTTCTTCTGATGCGAAGAATTCCCAACTGAACCTCTTACTGATTTCATCGCGCTGGTGTCCTGTGTCCACCTTTTTTTTCCTGAACCTTCTTATCTCAATCCTGGGTGTTGAGGTTTGTCGCTAGGAAAGAAAGCCCCAGCTGTTGTTTGATAGGAGCATTGGCCATCCCCAGCGCTGTATCTCCCTTCTAATTACGCAGATGTGGACGGCACAGGAATTTACGCAGCGCTCACAATTTATGACGGCATACTGGACAACAGGTTCTAGAACCAGTGAACTTTAGTTTTGGACGTCTTTACAAGGACAACACACTTCCTGCTGGACCAGACTCTCTCCGGAAGAAAAGTCCCATCTGATTTGCTAATGAGTCTTGGAGAATGTGGATGATTTCGCACCTTAGGTAGTGGATCATGCGTCATATGTCGTTTAATGTAATTGCGTTGACTATTACTCGTTTGTTTAATAACCGTTTCCAATTGATTTTCCGTTCTTTGCTGATTTAAACTTTCTTAGTGATCATCTGGAAAGAATTTCCAAGGAAAGGATTTATGTTTGATCGATTATGGGGAATACAGTGCACAGAAGATTTTCTCTGAATCGCCTTTGTGTTTTTTTCCTTTTCATCGGCCTGCGTTTCGCGTTTGGAGATGTGAGCTACTCTGTTCCGGAGGAGATGAAACGCGGGTCTGTGATTGGAAATATAGGCAAAGATCTCGGCCTCGGAATCGCCACACTTTCCTCGCGTAAAGCTCGAATTGACACAGACAGGAAAAATAAGCGATATTGTGATATTAATCTAAGCACCGGAGATTTAATTGTTACTGAGAGGATCGACAGGGAAAGTCTTTGTGGTAAGAAGGCGACCTGCATTTTAAAAGAGGAACTTGTTTTGGAAAATCCTTTAGAGCTCCATCGTATCAGCATTCATGTGCAAGATATAAACGACAACGCCCCACAGTTTAGTGAAGACTTAATTTCATTTGAAATAAGAGAATCAGCAGTAAAAGGAGCTAGATTCTTACTCACAGAGGCCCATGATGCAGATATTGGTACAAATACTGTTCAACGATACAGTTTACAGAATAATGAGCATTTCACCATTAATGTGGCTACAGAGGGCAGCGGACGGAAACACTGTGAATTGGTTTTGGTAAAAGAGTTGGATCGAGAGGAAGAGAACGAACTGAAATTACTGCTCACAGCTCTAGATGGTGGTTCTCCACAGAGATCAGGTACTGCAATCATTCACGTCACTGTGCTGGATGCTAATGATAACGCCCCAGTGTTTAGTCAGGCCGTTTACAAGACCAGCCTGCCTGAAAACTCTCCTGTAGATACACCAGTTGTTACAGTGAGCGCTACTGATGCAGACGCGGGAGCCAATGGAGATATTACCTATAATTTTGATCATATATCTGACGACCATGTCTCTTTGTTCTCACTTGATCATAAGACAGGAGAGATTCGAGTTATCGGTTCTATCGATTATGAGACTGAGACCTCCACTGAGCTACGAATAAGAGCAAAAGACGGACCAGGTCTGACCTCCTTTTGCACAGTAATTATAGATGTAACAGATGTCAATGACAACCCACCTGCTATCAGTTTAAAATCACTGACTAACCCCATACCTGAAAACGTGTCACCTGGTACAGAGGTGGGCATCATTAACGTGCAGGATAGAGACTTCCGAGAATAAACGACAGTCAGCTGCTCCCCCCCATTCAAGGAAACGTCCCTTTTAAGTTGGTCCTTTCTATTAAAACTATTATTACTCTCTCTGGTGACCACATGACAACTGGACCGTGAACTGTTCTGATTACAACTTACAATCAGTGCACTGATGAGGCTCTCCACTCTGTCCTCCTCTAAAAAAACTGTTCAGTATCTGTAGCACAGCAACGACATGTTTTGAGGAACATTCCTCCGGCATTATGTGGACTGAACATAACAAACTGGCAACTCTTATGTTCCGTTACTGCTCGAGGACCCCGGATGGCGACAAAGTACAGTGATTTCCTCTCTCCCTGTTCTACCTTGGTGAGGTGAACGGTTGGCCCCGGTTGTCATCTATTCTATCTGTTAACGGGACAGGGGGGATCCACGTTTGTGTGAGGTCGTTTGATTATGACCAGTTCCGGAGTTTAACGTGCCCGTGATGGCCCGAGACACCCGGTTCCTCCTCCCGTCCTTTCCTCAGCTTGCAACGTGACCGTCCAGTGTCTATATCGGATTGTGTGAATGAACAACTCTCCTCAGCTCCTTTACCCGCCACGGAGGGCGCAACTCGTTCATCGACCTAGCTTTTTCGGTCCCCTAAAGCTGCAACCTGGGGCTCTTCTGGTGTCCAAAAGTGATCGCGGTGGGACGGACTCCGGACGCCCCCTGGATGTCATCTATAGTTAATCAACTGCCCGGGATTTTTTCATTCATTGGGCCTCCACAGCGGAGAGATCAGGACACAGCGGGACATTTCTGAATGACCGCATGAAACAGAACTCTATTGTGGCAGTGAAAGATAACGGACACCCTCTCTCTCTGCCACGTGTTCACAGGTATTTTACTTATTCTGATAACTGCTGACTGGTGCCAGTATGAGGCTCTTTTCTTATGATGAGAGAATTCCAAATTGTACCTTCGGAGCGGATTCAGCGCGCTGGCTTTGGTGTCTGTGTTCCACCTTGTTCTCTGACCTTCATTATCATTTTTTTTTTTTCCCAACTCCTGGGTGTGAGGTTTTGTCGCAGGAGAAGGAGAAAGCCCAGACTGTTGTTTGATGGAGCAGTGGCCATCCCCAGCGCTTATCTCCCTCCTAATTACGCAGATGTTGACGGCACAGGAACTTTACGCAGCGCTTACAATTATGACGCATACCTGACAACAGGTTCTAGAACCAGTGACTTTAAGTTTGTGACATCTTACAATGACAACACGCTTTCTGCTGACCAGACTCTGAAGAAAAGTCCATCTGATTTTGCTGATGCGTTTGGAGAATGTGATAGTTCTCCTGAGGTAGGAAAACAGTTCATCTCACTGATTTTGTGATTAACATCACCAATATTTCTGTCTTCTGCTCTGCTTTGACTATTTTAAGCTGCATCCTTCAATTCCTGTGAAATACATCTTGAATGGATCTTATTGTGTTTAGAAATCAAGATGCTGGTTTAATATGTCCTTGAAACTATTCCTTGTTTTGAAGTGTCTTCGAGTCCATCCGGTCCTATGTTTGCTCTTTTTTATGTTCCAGTGAGGAAAAACGTTTCGCATTGTGTTCCTTAATTTCTCTGTCCATGTCACTGAACCCCTATTGCGGTGTGGTCGCATTTTCAGACAGTTTACCTATGTGTTCAATTCTGCTGTCATTTCCGCATTTGCTGAATTTTATTTCAGTATATTTGTGATCATAAAGACTGTCCTATAATTATCCGTTTAGTCTTGGTTTAATGTTTTCATGTGAACCTGTCGTTGCTCTTCACTGCTGCCATTGTCATTGCCTACTCGGTAACAATACTCATTACAAGTTCAGCACTATTGACGAACCATGGGGCGCGGCATTAGAGCTATTCCGAGAAATAGAAAATGGAGGTACCGTATTCATTCTTTTTTGCTCGTGGATTCTCTTTTTCTCAAGTTACCTCTGTGTAAATGATGTGAGTATGAGTGAAAAATATATCCCAACTTTATATTCATATTTGCTCTTGAATGTATTTGTTTGAGACATACCATACATTGTTGTCCATGATAAACGACACTATTTCCAAAGCTGTTTGCCAAAGTACATGAATGCATATCAAATGCAGGTAATTGCATACATTTTTTGATACAGCAGCTCACATGACGCTGGATTAGTAGTTTTATCCTGAACGTTTGATAGTGCTCCGTTTGATTGTTTTATTTTTTATTTTTATGACTCGGAAAACTACTTTTGGTAACACTTTATTTCCTTACTTTCCTCGGCCTTTACAACAATTGTTTATCCTTGTCAATCTAGTTTAACGTTTGCTTATTTGTTTTATGAATGAGGTTTACTGAATCACACTATGTGTTCTCTTTGTAAATAAATGAAATCTGCAGCCCTTGTTATACCTAAAGAAATACTCATGGTGTCAGTGTGTACCAGTAAACGAGAAGACACACTCAGTCATTCTCCACCCTTCTGTCTCAACGAATTTCCCGACTCTACTATTTGACTGCAGTTGACAAAACCCGCTTCGTGTAGGAATAACATGTGAGGTTTGTCGTTTATTGGATAAAATCACGAAAGCATCGTTGATATTTTTTACGTATTGATTAATCGTTTTTAATGTGGATGTAGTCTTTCTCGCAGTGACAATGGGATACAGCAGATATACGCTGTTGTGCGGCCTTGCTTTTGTTTTCCTTGTTCTCCACCTCGCTTTTGGAGACGTGAGCTACTCTATCCCGGAGGAGATGAAACGTGGATCTGTAATTGGAAATATCGCCAAAGATTTGGGACTTGATTTGGGCAGATTGTCTGCTCGCAAGGCCCGTATCGATACTGAAGACAACAACGTTCAATACTGCGGCATTAACCTGAGTACCGGAGACTTGATCGTACAGGAAAGGATTGACAGAGAAGGGCTTTGTGCGAAAAAGGCATCATGTGTTCTGAAACAGGAACTCGTGCTGGAAAATCCATTAGAGCTGCATCGTATTAGTATCCGCGTTCAAGATATCAACGACAATTCACCACAGTTTAAAGAGGATTCACTTAAAATTGAAATTCAGGAATCGGCCGTCAAGGGTGCACGTTTTCTCTTGGATGAGGCGCATGATGGAGACATAGGAGAAAATGCTGTTCAGGGCTACTCACTTCAGCAGAACGATCATTTCAAATTAAATGTAAACACAAAAGCGGGTGGGCGAAAATATGGTGAATTAGTCTTAGACAAAGAATTAGACAGAGAGGACAAAAAAGAGATGATGTTATTGCTTACCGCATTCGACGGAGGCTCTCCTCAGAGATCAGGCACTGTCCTCATACATGTCAGTGTACTGGATGCTAATGATAATGTACCAGTGTTTAGCCAAACAGTCTATAAAGCCAGTCTTGCTGAAAACTCTCCTCTGGATACACTGGTGATCACAGTGAGTGCCACTGATGCAGACGAGGGAATGTATGGTGAAGTTTCTTATGGGTTTGATCATGTTTCAGATGAAAACCATATTTTCTTTCTAGACTCAAAAACAGGAGAAGTTAAAGTAGCTGGATCAATTGATTATGAAAAGGAATCGTCATATGAAATGCAAATCAGCGCCAAAGACGGTCTGGGCTTGATGACTCACTAGGTATGTGTGACACACCTGTCTTCATGTATTTGGTGGTGAGTTGAATTACTCAGGTTTGCTTATTTTTCAATCTACTGATCCGATAACGCATCAAAAAATTGGCGAAAGTGATCCATGTATTTTTTAGTTTCACATCAGTGGTCATTGCCACGAGAGACGTTATTATTTCTTGTGTGTGTCTACTTTCTAAAGCTGTTGCAAAAACCTCCATCTTTCGTCTCTGTCTGTCTTTTGAATCCGCGCTGCCAGCTTGTCTTTTGTTGTCTTGTCCTTGGTGCTGAAACACACTGTTGCTCTATGCTGTATTTTCAGGGGCCAACTACTCTGACTTTTGCTTTTCCTCTTTGGAGTGTAGATAATTCTTTCAATCACGTTGTTTTTCATACCCTCTGTGTTGTCTCATTTTGAATTAAACCTCTAGGTCTAGGTCGCTCTAACTCTTGTTACTGTATTATTCATCATGTACCCTTCATAGATCAAGTTTTGTAATTTTCATAATTCATGCGTTTTTTGGAGAAAGGCTTGCAATAGATATTTGAAATGTAAACTGACCAAATTCACCTTTCAGTGAAGACCAAATGGCTGTAGTGAAACACTACTCTGAAATCTATTTTAATTTAGGGGAGAGAGCGTTTCTTAGGGACAAATGCGTCTTCACTAGCAACACTAAATGTACATGGTCTGTTTAAAATAATTTCTTCAAAACTGTTATATTTCATTTTACCATGGTTCAGTGTAGACCGGCTGAGGAATCAAAAGTTCACTGATTCTGCACACCACCCATTATTGGACAGACTGCCCCTGCATTCTATATAGACTTCAACACACCCTCAAATGCTAGGGCAGGACCTATACATGTATTGAAGAAAATTTGACATTTGATGATTATCCAAGCCTCTTGAAATAGTAGCTTCTTACTGCATTGCTCCAAAGTTGAGGCATGCGTGTATGATGATGGATTGGTGTACCTCACGCTAATCAGTTTTGTTAATGTTGTGTTAGGTTCTTGCCAATTACTTTCTTGTGTTGAGTAATTAATTTAAGAAGAACACGGTTCTTTTTTTTTGCTGGCGATGCTTTTCAGCTATGTTTGAAAAACGAGAGAGCGATATTGCACAGCAGCATGAAATAATGCAATGTTGACACTTCCTTCTTTCTTTCAAGTTTGTTGTTTGTGGTTATAGTGGCTTAGAAGGAATTTAGGTAAACTCCACAAGCCTAGTTGCCATGGAAATAGTTTGCTCTATTTCATTCCATTAGATGGTGTCAGTTATATTTTCTCACCATCTGAGCCCCTCACATTTGAGGATATAATTATGCAAGCAGACAGTAATCATGAGCAAGGGCGCATTTATCAATGCTTTAAAATTTTCTGTATCTCTTTTGTGTTCAGAAGTGGGAGTGATAATGGCCTGAGTCCTTTTAGAGCCTCCCTGTCGATTTCTCCTCCCTTTCGTAATTTGGTGAACTTTAAGAAACTCAAAGAAAGAAGAAGATACGCTGTTTAAAAGTTGATTCTTAACGTCATTTAATGAAAATCTGTTGGGATTATACAATTTCGTAGAGACCCTTGTTGCACTATTCTTGAATATCTGTTGGCAAATAAACATTGAGTCATGAAAAATAAAACTCTTGCCTCGATTCTCAGTGAGACCACATGTGATCTATCATTTAGAAATCAAAAGCGCGGCGTCAGGACTAGCACCATTGCTGGTTGGTCACATTTGCTCTTAGTTAGTACAAAATGTCCGTGACTTAGATGATAATGCCATTATGATCACCACAAGACTGATAACAGAACGTTTTTTCACTTGCTTATAGCAGTGAAGTGGTATTGTTTTCATGTTTGCAGTGCGATAACTGGACCGCAACTCTTGGGGTCACTGCACAACGAGGCAGGATACATTTACTCTTCATCCAATCTTTACCACCATTGCAAAGGTTATTGTGTTGGGGTGTCTGTCGGTTCAGACTTACAAACGCCTGCATTTTGATGATATTCGGATATATTACATTACCCGAGAATACAAACGTTTCTGATCATCTGAAAGAATTTCCAAGGAAAGGATTATTTTGATCGATTATGGGGTGCCGTTTGTAAAGCGTCTCGCTCTGAAAAATAACAGCAACATTTTGTCACATTAGCTAAAAAACAATGTTTTAAAAAAACTGTTGATTTTAGAGTCAACTTTTTTGCACATTAGAACAATATTTGTGAACTTAGCGGCTATTTTAAATATTTAAATCCAATGTTAAAATGTAAAATCTAAATTCCAAATCTAAATTCTAAATGTTAAATCTAAATATAAATGTTAAATATAAATATAAATCTAAATGTTAAATATCAATGTTAAAATAAATATAAATGTTAATATAAATCTAAATCTAATGTTGAAAGCTAAATGTAAATATTATCTAAATGTTAAATCTAAATCCAAATCTAAATTGTTGAGCTAAATGTTTGCGGTGAAACTAAATATTTAGCTACAATGCCAAATTCAAATGCCATTAAACCGAAGTGCCAAAAATAAAAGCTCGAGGAGGAGAGCGTTGTTTATAGTGGCACATAACGAAACTAAAACCCATCTTATCCGGGGAACTAGACTCTTGGACATGGATATCGTTTGATCATAACTACCTAGATGACAAAAACACGTTTGTGAGAAACTTATTGAAGGAGTTACTTTGAGTTTTTAGTGTCATTTTTTATGAGGGTCGGGGACTTTTATGACCTGTAGCCAACTATAGCCAGACACAAGGGGCTCACTTTGACTGATCTGTCATTTTATTGGACATGTTGCAGCGGTATGTCCGACAGTAGAGTTTACCGGGGTGACGGCGGGGCGGCGTTAAGACGGATCCTACACCGCCGAACGAAAAATGACAGATAGTCAAAGTGTAGTTAGGTATTATCACGGATAATCCATGTCCAAGAGTCTATTTCCCCGGATAAGATGGGTTTTATTCGTTTATTTGCCACTATAACAGCTCTGACCTCCTCGAGCTTTTATTTTGGCACTTCGGTACCGGGCATTTGAATTTGCATTTTGGGGGGGCCTAACTTTAGTTTCACCCGAAACATTTAGCTTCAACATTTAGCTTTAAGATTTAGATTTTAACATTTAGATATATATTAAACATTTAGATATTATTTAACATTAGATTCAACCTTTAGATTAGATTTATATTTAACATTTAGTATATAGGTAACATTTAGCGGCAACATTAGAGTTATATGATCTTTAACATTTAGATGGAGGATTAGCATTGATTTTACATTTAAACATTTGGATTTAAAATATTTAAAATACTCTAAGTTCACAAATTTGTTCTAAACTGTGCCAAAAAAGGATCCAAAAATCAACACCAGTTTTTTAAACATTGTTTTTAGCTAAAATGTGACAAAATGTTTGCTGTTATTTCAGAGGAGACGCTTACCAACGGACCCCATAATCGCTTCGGGGAATCCCGTGAACAGAATTTTCTCTGTATCGCCTTTGTGTTTTTTTCTTTTCATCGGCCTGCGTTTCGCGTTTGGAGATGGAGAGCTACTCTGTTGCGGGGAGATGAAACGCGGTCCTTGATTGGAAATATAGGGCACAAAGATCTCGGCCCGGAATCCCACACTTCCTCGCGTAAAGCTCGAATGACAGCACGGGAATGACAAGCGGTTTGTGATATTAATCTAAGCACCGGAGATTTATGTTACTGGAGGAATCGACAGGGAAAGTCTTGTGGTAAGAAGGCGACCTGCATTTTAAAGAGGACTTGTTTTAGAAAAATCCTTTAGAGCTCCATCGATCAGCATCCATGTGCAAGATATAAACGACAACGCCCCACAGTTTTAGTGAAGACTTGATTTCATTTGAAATAACGATCAGCAGTAAAAGGAGCTAGATTTTAATCGGAAGCTCAAAGATGCCAGATATTGGTACAACTACTGTCAACGCTACAGTTTACAGAAATGAGCATTTCTCATTAATGTGGCTACAGAGGGCAGCGGACGGAAACACTCCGAATTGGTTTTGGTAAAAAGTTGGACCGAGAGCAAGAACGACATGAAATTTCCTGTCACAGCTCTAGATGGTGGTTCTCCACAGAGTCAGGTACTGCGATCATGTCACGTCACTGTGCTGGATGCTAATGATTAACGCCCCGTGTTTTCAGGGCGTTTTACACAAAACCAGCTGCTGAAAACAAACTCTCTGTAGATACCCATGGTTACAGTGAGCGCTACGATGCGAACCACTGGAGCCATGGATATACCTTACAATTTTGATCTATATCTGACGACCATGTCTCTTTGTTCTCACTTGATCATAAGACAGGAGAGAGTCGAGTTATCGGTTCTATCGATTGAGATGGACGTCAATTGAAATGCGAATAGAGCAAAAGACGGACAGGTCTCCCTCCATTGCAACAGTACTTTTAGATTAACAGATGTCACTGACAACCCCCTGCTATCAGTTTAAAATCACTGACTTAATCCCATACCTGAAAACTGTCACTGGTACAGAGGTGGGCATCTTAACGTGCAGGATAGAGATCCGAGAATAACGACAGGTCCGCTGCTCCTTCAGGAAAACGGTCCCTTTTAAGTTGGTTCCTTCTTATAAAAACTATTATTTCTTGGGACCACAGGACAACTGGAGCCGTGATAGTGTCTGATTACAACATTACAATCAGTGCCACTGATAGGGGCTCTCCACCTCTGTCCTCCTCTAAACTGTTCAGTTATCTGTAGCAGACTCAACGACACTCCACCTTTGTTTGAGGACCGTCCTACAGCGCATATGTGACTGAAAATAACAAACCTGGCCCCACTTTATGTTCCGTTACTGCTCGAGACCCCGACTGGAGACAAAAACGGTAACAGTGATTTATTCTCTGTTACCGGTGAGGTGAACGGTGCCCCGGTGTCCCCTATCTAATGTTAACGGAGACACGGGGGTGATCCACGCTGTGAGGTCGTTTGATTATGAACAGTTCAGGGGTTTTAAAGTCCACGTGATGGCCAGAAAACGGTTCTCCTCCGCTCCAGCAGCAACGTGGACCGTCAGTGTCTTCATATCGGATGTGAATGACAACTCTCCTCAGATACTGTACCCGCCCCGGAGGGCAACTCGTTCATGACCGAGCTGGTCCCAAAGCTGCCACACGAGGCTCTCTGTGTCCAAAGTGATAGCGTGGACGCGGACTCCGACAGAACGCCTGGCTGTCCTATCATATAGTAATCCACTGATCCGGGACTTTTCATATTGGTCTCCACAGCGGAGAGATCGGAACAGCGGGACATTTCTGAACTGACAGCATGAAACAAACCTTATTGTGGCAGTGAAAGATAACGGACAGCCCTCTCTCTCTGCCACGTGTTCCATGTATTTACTTATTTCTGATACTTGGCTGAGGTGCCAACTGAAGGTATTTCTTTGATGAGAAGAATTCCAAACTGACCTCTTATCTGATCTCGCGCTGGTGTCTGTGTCCCACCTTTTTCTGACCTTCATTATCATCATCCTGGGTGTGAGGTTTGTCGCGAGGAGAAAGCCCAGACTGTTGTTGATGGAGCAGTGGCCATCCCCAGCGCTATCTCCCTCCTAACCAAACTGACCTCTTATCTGATCATCGCGCTGGTGTCTGTGTCCACCTTTTTTCTGACCTTCATTATCATCATCCTGGGTGTGAGGTTTTGTCGCAGGAGAAAGCCCAGACTGTTGTTTGATGGAGCAGTGGCCATCCCCAGCGCTTATCTCCCTCCTAATTACGCAGATGTTGACGGCACAGGAACTTTACGCAGCGCTTACAACTATGACGCATACCTGACAACAGGTTCTAGAACCAGTGACTTTAAGTTTGTGACGTCTTACAATGACAACACACTTCCTGCTGATCAGACTTTGAAGAAAAGTCCATCTGACTTTGCTGATGCGTTTGGAGATTCTGATGGTTCTCCTGAGGTAGGAACACTTTTCATAACACCGAACTCACTTCAAGCATTTTGAAGAATCAGATCTTGTCTTCGGCTTTAACTGTTTTTAGTTGTTTATTTCTTTGGTGCTTAGATACATTTTTGATGGGCCCAACAGTTGTTAATGAGTAACCATGTTGCCTAAATATACTAAACCTCATCTTCTTACTTTGTAGTTGTTTGTGATCTAAACCGTCGTTAAGCGTAGGATGACATCCTTTACTTTTGTTTCCCTGGTTCTATCCAAGATCCACTTACTGAAGCCGAACACAAACCAAGTTTTTCAGACCCGCCTATCCGCACTACACAGGCGAACGTACTATTGTTTAGTGTTATTATATTGTCACTTCATTGCAAGGCTGAGAATTCTTTGAGACATTTTTTTACTCTGTGTGGTCGTTTTCTTGCTCTTTTTGATATTCTTGTGAAGAAAAAGCTTTTCCATTTCTCTTCCATGTGTCTCTGTCCTTGGTGCTGACCTCTGTTTGATATCCTGGTGCAAATTTGGAGATGGATTACGTCAGTGTTTTATCCTTTTGCAATCCTTCCCTTTGTCGGTTGTTGTTCAGTAATGTTTTTATGTGAATATGTCGTTTTCTAATATTATTTAATTTTCAGTTCCTCTTCCGAATTGATACTAAATTAGAAGGTTATCACTATTAATGCATAATGGGGCGCAGTACTGGAGTAGTATATACATTGGAAAGTGAATACTCTGTTTGGGTTTTCTGTTTTGTTAGTGGAGTCTCACTTTCCTATGTTGCGATTTATGTGTAAAATCCCTGGCACAAGCAGCCATGAAATACGCATCCTCACGTCAGTTAATCTGACATGCAGTCTTTCATTAAAGGTGTATGTTTTTGACAACATAGGACATGATATTCATGATTGTGTTTCAAGTTTTGTATTTGTTTTTAGATAGATGCTATACGCTGTTTTCAGTTGTACCACATGAATGTAAAATTTTATATATACGATTATAACTTAAGAAATTAAATACCAGTCCTGTTCATTTTACTCTAGCTACAACTTCTCATCACTGTCAACCCGATTTAATATTAGACAGACTTCATAGTTAAGTAATATATAATAAAATATAGCACATGCCAAGTTTAAAACATATCTGAAATTAAGACCTCTCTTACCGATGCTAATAGGTTGAACAATGTTTGTATTGCTCACTACAGATGGTTCAAGTATAGAAAGACCTACGTAAGATGTGTGCTCTTTGAACTGGGTTGAGGTTTACTGATAATTCAGGGTCACTGAATGGCTCTATCTTTTAATTTTTCAAGGTAACATAGAAAAAAAAAAAAAGACTTGTTATACCTAAAGAAATACTCATGGTGTCAGTGTGTACCAGTAAACGAGAAGACACGGTCATTCTCCACCCTTCTGTCTCAACGAATTTGAGGCCTGACTCTGCTATTGGACCGCAGTTGACAAAACCCGCTTCTTGTAGGACTGTAAGGTGACATTTCTTTAATTCCTTCGAAGAAATTACGAATAACTCGTTGATATCTTTTGACCTCCTGGATATATATATATATTTTTGTATATCTGCCGTCTTCGTCGCAGTGACAATGGGATACAGCATATTTACGCTGCTTTGTGGCCTTGCTTTTGTTTTCCTTGTCCTCCACCCCGCTTTTGGAGACGTGAGCTACTCTATTCCGGAGGAGATGAAACGTGGATCTATAATTGGAAATATCGCCAAAGATTTGGGACTGGATTTGGGCAGACTGTCTGCTCGGAAAGCGCGAATAGATACTGAAGTTAACAACGTCCAATACTGCGGCATTAACCTGAGTACCGGAGACTTGATCGTACAGGAAAGGATTGACAGAGAAGGGCTTTGTGCGAAAAAGGCATCATGTGTTCTAAAACAGGAACTCGTGCTGGAAAATCCATTAGAGCTGCATCGTATTAGTATCCGCGTTCAAGATATCAACGACAATTCACCGCAGTTTAAAGAGGATTCACTTAAAATTGAGATTCAGGAATCAGCGTACAAGGGTGCACGTTTTCTACTTGGGGAAGCACACGATGGTGACATAGGAGAAAATGCTGTTCAGGGCTACTCACTTCAGCAGAACGATCATTTCAAATTAAATGTAAACACAAAAGCGGGTGGGCGAAAATATGGTGAATTAGTGTTAGACAAAGAATTAGACAGAGAGGACAAAAAAGAGATGATGTTATTGCTTACCGCATTCGACGGAGGCTCTCCTCAGAGATCAGGCACTGTCCTCATACATGTCAGTGTACTGGATGCTAATGATAATGTACCAGTGTTTAGCCAAACAGTCTATAAAGCCAGTCTCCAAGAAAACTCTCCTCTGGATACACTGGTGATCACAGTGAGCGCTACTGATGCGGATGAAGGTTTACATAGCGAAATTACATATGAATTTGACCATGTCTCAGATGAAAATGACGATGTATTTTCCTTAGACTCAAAAACAGGAGAGGTGAGAGTATCTAGAGCCATTGATTATGAGAAAGTGTCATCCTATGAAATGCAAATAAGTGCAAAAGATGGTCTGGGATTAGTTTCATATGCAACGTTAATGATTGAAATCACAGATACAAATGACAATGCCCCTGTTATATACCTAAAATCACTGTCTAACCCCATACCTGAGAACGTGTCACCTGGTACAGAGGTGGGCATCATTAACGTGCAGGATGCAGATTCTGAGAGTAACCAACAGGTCCGCTGCTCAATTCAGCAAAACGTCCCTTTTAAGTTGGTTCCTTCTATTAAAAACTATTATTCTCTGGTGACCACAGGACAACTGGACCGTGAACTAGTGTCTGATTACAACATTACAATCAGTGCCACTGACGAGGGCTCTCCACCTCTGTCCTCCTCTAAAACTGTTCAGTTATCTGTAGCAGACGTCAACGACAACCCACCTGTGTTTGAGGAACAGTCCTACAGCGCATATGTGACTGAAAATAACAAACCTGGCTCCAGTTTATGTTCCGTTACTGCTCGAGACCCCGACTGGAGACAAAACGGTACAGTGATTTATTCTCTGTTATCCGGTGAGGTGAACGGTGCCCCGGTGTCCTCCTATCTATCTGTTAACGGAGACACTGGGGTGATCCACGCTGTGAGGTCGTTTGATTATGAACAGTTCAGAAGTTTTAAAGTCCACGTGATGGCCAGAGACAACGGTTCTCCTCCACTCAGCAGCAACGTGACCGTCAGTGTCTTCATATCGGATGTAAATGACAACTCTCCTCAGATACTGTACCCCGCCCCGGAGGGCAACTCGTTCATGACCGAACTGGTCCCCAAAGCTGCACACGGAGGCTCTCTGGTGTCCAAAGTGATAGCGGTGGATGCGGACTCCGGACAGAACGCCTGGCTGTCCTATCATATAGTGAAATCCACTGATCCGGGACTTTTCACTATTGGTCTCCACAGTGGAGAGATCAGGACACTGCGGGACATTTCTGAATCTGACAGCATGAAGCAAAACCTTATTGTGGCAGTGAAAGATAACGGACAGCCCTCTCTCTCTGCCACGTGTTCCATGTATTTACTTATTTCTGATAACTTGGCTGAGGTGCCAGAACTGAAGGATATTTCTTATGATGAGAAGAATTCCAAACTGACCTCTTATCTGATCATCGCGCTGGTGTCTGTGTCCACCTTTTTTCTGACCTTCATTATCATCATCCTGGGTGTGAGGTTTTGTCGCAGGAGAAAGCCCAGACTGTTGTTTGATGGAGCAGTGGCCATCCCCAGCGCTTATCTCCCTCCTAATTACGCAGATGTTGACGGCACAGGAACTTTACGCAGCGCTTACAATTACGACGCATACCTGACAACAGGTTCTAGAACCAGTGACTTTAAGTTTGTGACGTCTTACAACGACAACACACTTCCTGCTGACCAGACTCTGAAGAAAAGTCCATCTGACTTTGCTGAAGTCTTTGGAGAATGTGATGACTCGCCTGAGGTAGGATCATGTGTCATATATCGTTTTTCTTATTTACGCTTTAATAATCAACAAAAACATCCATAGTTTCAATTCGTATTTTCCGTTCTTTGCTGATTAAACGTCTTAGAGAATGTCACATACGTTTGATTTGAAGTAAGCCTCTCCAACATCATTTAACTTTGAAACTTACTGCGATTTTATTGCATAATTATGAGGTCATGTCTGTTTTATAGCTCGAAATCTACACACTGCATGATATCGCGGTCTGTGGTCATTATTATAGATATTTATGTCTGTCTTTCCAGTGGAGCAACAGTTTTATTTTGTGTCTCTGTCCTTGGTACTGAACGACGCTGTTTGTTCTCGTGTTGTAGTTTCCTGACCAACTAACTCCTGTCTTATGCTTTCCACGTCTCAATTGCTTGACTTAAAGATTTGTTTTCTTGACACATCTGTGTCCCAGTTTGTAATCAACATTCAGGTGTGTTTTACATTCATATTTCTGAGCTGAATGATCAGAAAAGAAAAACAAAACACATCAATGGAATAAGTGAACATGTCAGTCAGTGAGTAAGATTTCATGTTTACCAGTGCAACTCATTTACTAAATATTTTACTTTCTGTCATCAACTTTCTTTTTCTATTCAGAAAGTAGTATCGCTCTCCTGTTGTAAATTTCGAAGTAAAGTTGAATTTAGAAACATATTTATTCCACCAGTGCAACATTAAAGGCGCGATGTCACACCATTGTTTTATGTTTTAATTAATCATGTTCATTTTATGAGAGTATAGTTTGTAAATCAGTTGGTCTTTGGAGTACGCTGGAGTCAAAGATTTAATTCTAAGCGAAATGTCAGTGTTTATCGACCAACACTGAAAGACTATACCTGGTAAAACATTGTTTGATACTTGGGAAATGTTGTCTTTATAATATCACTATCAAATTATTTATATTAGTTACATTGTGGTTAAACATATATCACCTCATTGCACTTTTTATAACCTCATTATAAGGCGGTTTTATTCAGACAGCAAGGTCAAACGACGTATTAAGGAAACTGACAATTTTGTTAAACTGTTATATTTCACTTGTACTCACGGTGTCACTATAGACCAGTTTAGAAGTCACATGTTCATTCTGCTCTGCACACCACCCATTATTTGTATCGACCATCCCTGTGTTCTCTTCAGCTTTCAACAAAGGCGAAAACGCTTAGACGGCACGTATGTTAATCGAATAACGTATTTTTACTACTTGAAACTACCGTGTTTTTACTTGTGTGGTAGTATACTGACCAAGAACGATGCACAGACAGCGCGCCCTTGAAAGCTTTGCCTTTTTCTTTGTTGTGCTGCATTACGCACACGGAGAACTGAGCTATTCTGTACAGGAGGAGCTCAAGCGCGGGTCTGTTATTGGAAATATCGCCAAAGATCTCGGACTGGATGTGGGCAGACTGTCTGCTCGCAAAGCTCGTGTTGACATGGAAGGAAACGACAGACAATATTGTGGGATTAACCTTCGAAGCGGGGATTTAGTCGTTGTGGAAAGAATAGACAGAGAGGAGCACTGTGGAGAAAAACCTTCGTGTGTTCTTAAATTCGACTTGCTGCTAGAGAATCCATTGGAGTTACACCGGTTGTCCCTGCAGGTTCAAGACGTGAACGACAATGCACCAATTTTTCCGAAGGATATTATAAAGCTTGAAATAACAGAATCAGCTGACAAAGGAGCTAGGTATCGCGTTAATGCTGCACAAGATGCAGACATAGGCAAGAACTCCGTCGAAAGCTACATCTTGCAACCAAACCCTCACTTTGTGTTCAGTATTCAGACGACAAGTGCAGGCCGTAAATATGGTGAGTTGGTTTTAGATAAAGAGTTAGACCGAGAGGGGCAGCAGGAAATGAAATTAATGCTCACAGCTGTGGATGGTGGCTCTCCTCAGAGATCAGGGACTGTAGTCATACATGTCATTGTACTTGATGCTAATGATAACGCCCCTGTGTTTACTGAGACTGTATATACAGCCACCTTACCGGAAAACTCACCCATTAATACGCCAGTAATCACTGTAAGTGCATCAGATGCTGACGAGGGTGTCAACGGAGAGGTTACATATGAATTTAGCCGAATCTCTGATAAATCACAAAATCTTTTTTCACTTAATGAAAAAACTGGCGAAATCAGTGTGACAGGTGACATAGATTATGAAGAGGGATCCAAATATGAAGTGTTTGTTGAAGCCAAAGATGGTTATGGTCTTTCTTCAGAAGCAAAGGTAATTATTGATATCAGTGATGTAAATGACAACGCCCCAGTTATATATCTGAAATCACTGACGAACCCCATACCTGAGAACGTGTCATCTGGTACAGAGGTGGGCATCATTAACGTGCAGGATAGAGACTCTGAGAATAATCGACAGGTCCGCTGCTCCATTCAGCAAAACGTCCCTTTTAAGTTGGTTCCTTCTATTAAAAACTATTATTCTCTGGTGACCACAGGACAACTGGACCGTGAACTAGTGTCTGGTTACAACATTACAATCAGTGCCACTGACGAGGGCTCTCCACCTCTGTCCTCCTCTAAAACTGTTCAGTTATCTGTAGCAGACATCAACGACAATCCACCTGTGTTTGAAGAACAGTCGTACAGCGCATATGTGACTGAAAATAACAAACCTGGCTCCACTTTATGTTCCGTTACTGCTCGAGACCCCGACTGGAGACAAAACGGTACAGTGATTTATTCTCTGTTATCCGGTGAGGTGAACGGTGCCCCGGTGTCCTCCTATCTATCTGTTAACGGAGACACGGGGGTGATCCACGCTGTGAGGTCGTTTGATTATGAACAGTTCAGGAGTTTTAAAGTCCACGTGATGGCCAGAGACAACGGTTCTCCTCCGCTCAGCAGCAACGTGACCGTCAGTGTCTTCATATCGGATGTGAATGACAACTCTCCTCAGATACTGTACCCGGCCCCGGAGGGCAACTCGTTCATGACTGAGCTGGTCCCCAAAGCTGCACACGGAGGCTCTCTGGTGTCCAAAGTGATAGCGGTGGACGCGGACTCCGGACAGAACGCCTGGCTGTCCTATCATATAGTGAAATCCACTGATCCGGGACTTTTCAATATTGGTCTCCACAGTGGAGAGATCAGGACACAGCGGGACATTTCTGAATCTGACGGCATGAAACAGAACCTTATTGTGGCAGTGAAAGATAACGGACAGCCCTCTCTCTCTGCCACGTGTTCCATGTATTTACTTATTTCTGATAACTTGGCTGAGGTGCCAGAACTGAAGGATATTTCTTATGATGAGAAGAATTCCAAACTGACCTCTTATCTGATCATCGCGCTGGTGTCTGTGTCCACCTTTTTTCTGACCTTCATTATCATCATCCTGGGTGTGAGGTTTTGTCGCAGGAGAAAGCCCAGACTGTTGTTTGATGGAGCAGTGGCCATCCCCAGCGCTTATCTCCCTCCTAATTACGCAGATGTTGACGGCACAGGAACTTTACGCAGCGCTTACAATTATGACGCATACCTGACAACAGGTTCTAGAACCAGTGACTTTAAGTTTGTGACGTCTTACAATGACAACACACTTCCTGCTGACCAGACTCTGAAGAAAAGTCCATCTGACTTTGCTGATGCGTTTGGAGATTCCGATGGTTCTCCTGAGGTAGGAACATATTTTGCATAACAGAACCCACGTCCCACATTTTTAAGAATCAGATCTTGTCTTTGGCTTTAACTGTTTTTAGTTGTCTATTTCTTTGGTGCTTAGATACATTTTTGATGGACCCAACAGTTGTTAATGGTTAACCATGTTGCCTAAATATACTAAACCTCATCTTCTTACGTTGTAGTTGTTTGTGATCTAAACCCTCGTTAAGCGTAGGATGACATCCTTTACTTTTGTTTCCCTGGTTCTATCCAAGATCCACTTACTGAAGCCGAACACAAACCAAGTTTTTCAGACCCACCTATCCACACTACACAGGCGAACGTACTATTGTTTAGTGTTATTATATTGTCACTTCATTGCAAGGCTGAGAATTCTTTGAGACATTTTTTACTCTGTCTGGTCGTTTTCTTGCTCTTTTTGATATTCTTGTAAAGAAAAAGCTTTTCCATTTCTCTTCCATGTGTCTCTGTCCTTGGTGCTGAACTCTGTTTGATATCCTGGTGCAAATTTGGAGATGGATTACGTCAGTGTTTTATCCTCTTGCAATCCTTCCCTTTGTTGGTTGTTGTTCAGTAATGTTTTCATGTGAATATGTTGTTTTCTAAAATTATTTAATTTTCAGTTCCTCTTCCGAATTGATACTAAATTAGAAGGTTATCACCATTAATGCATAATGGGGCGCAGTACTGGAGTAGTATATACACTGGAAAGTGAATACTCTGTTTGGGTTTTCTATTTTGTTAGTGGAGTCTCACTTTCCTATGTTGCGATTTATGTGTAAAATCCGTGGCACAAGCAGCCATGAAATACGTATCCTCACGTCAGTTAATATGACATTTAGTCTTTCATTAAAGGTGTATGTTTTTGACAAAATAGGACATGATATTCAAGATTGTGTTTCAAGTTTTGTATTTGTTTTTTAGATAGATGCTATACGCTGTTTTCAGTTGTACTATATAACAACATGAATGTAAAATTTTATATATACGATTATAACTTAAGAAATGAAATACCAGTCCTGTTCATTTTACTCTAGCTACAATTTCTCGTCACTGTCAACCCGATTTAATATTAGACAGACTTCATAGTTAAGTAATATATGATAAAAATATAGCACATGCCAAGTTTAAAACATATATGAAATTAAGAACTCTCTTACCGATGCTAATAGGTTGAACAATGTTTGTATTGCTCACTACAGATGGTTCAAGTATAAAAAGACCTACGTAAGATGTGTGCTCTTTGAACTGGGTTGAGGTTTACTGATAATTCAGGGTCACTGAATGTCTCTATCTTTTAGTTTTTCAAGGTAAAATAGAAAAAAAAAAAAAAAAAAAAAA
>NC_040011.1:34800760-34937955 GCF_000972845.2 Larimichthys crocea | reverse complement strand
GTGAGCTACTCGTCCGGAGGAGATGAAAAACGCGGGTCTTGTGATTGGAAATAGGCAAAGATCTCGGCCTCGGAATCGCCACGACCTGTTCCTCGCGTAAAGCTCGAGTTGACACAGACGGGAATGCAAAAGCGTTATTGTGATATAACGTAAGCAATACCGGAGATGTTGATGGTTGACTGAGAGGATCGACAGGGAACAGCTTTGTGGTAAGAAGGCGACCTGCAGTTTAAAGAGAGGAACTTGTTTTAGGAAAATCCTTTAGAGCTCCATCGATCAGCATCCATGTCCGAAAAAAACGTACAACGCCCCACAGTTAGTGAAGACTTGATTCACTTGACATAAAAGAATCAGCGATAGTGTAGCAAGGAGCTAGCATTCTTAGTCAACAGTGCACCATGAAGGAGATGTTGGACAAATACTGTTCAAGCAAGTTTACAGAAAAGAGCATTTCACCATTAATGTGGCTACAAGGGCAAGGGGACGGAAACACCCGAATTGGTTTGTGGTAAAAAGAGTTGGACCGAGAGGAAAGGAAGCACGAACTGGAATTACTGCTCCACAGCTCTCATAAGTGGTGGTTTTTTCTCACAGAGGAGATCAGGGTACCTGCGGTCCAATTCCGTCACTGTTGCTGATGCTAATTGATAAGCCCCAGCCCCAGTGTTTATGTCAGGCGTTAACAAGCCAGCCTTCCTGAAAACTCTCCTGTGATACACCAGTTGTACAGTGAGCGCTTACTGATGCCGGGACGGTGGAGCCAATGGAGATTTTATTACACCTACATTTGTATCATACATATGACGACCATGATCTCTTTGTTCTCCACTTGATCATAAGGCACAGGAGGAGATTCGAGTTATTGGTTCTATATCGGATGAGAGTAGAGCGGTCAACATGAAATGCGAATACGACTAGCAAACGACGGACCAGGTCCTGACTCCTTATTGACAGCAGTAACTTTTAAGATTAACGATGTTCACTGCAAACCCACCTGCTATCAAGTTTTAAAATCACTGCGCACTAATCCCATGACATGAAAAACGCGTCACACCTGGTACAGCGGTGGCAGGCATCATTAACCGTGCAGGATAGAAGGAGCTCTGAGAAGAAACCGACAGGTCCGCTGGCTCCATTCAGCAAAAACAGTCCCTTTTAATTGTTCCTTCTATTAAAAACTATTATTCCTTGGTGACCACACGTGACAACTGGGCACCGTGGGAACTAGTGTCTGATACAACATTACAATCAGTGCCCATGAGGACAGGCTCTCCCCATCTGTCCTCCTCTAAAACTGTCAGTATCTTGTAGCAGACATGCAAACAACCGCCCTGTGTTCGAGGATTCAGTCCTGACCGCGCATATTGTGATGAAAATACACAAACTGGCTCCAACTTTCTGGTCCGTTACTGCCTCCAGAGACCCCATGGAGACAAAACGTGGTACAGTGAATTATTTCTCAGTTACCAAGTGAGTGAACGGTGCCCCGGGGTGCTCCTCATCTATCTGTTACGGGAGACACGGGGGGGGTGATTCCACGCGTGAGGTCGGTTTGTTATTGAATAGAACAGTTTCGGAGTTTTAGTCCACGGGTGGCCAGCAGACAACGGTGTCTCCTCCGCTCAGCAGCAACTTGACGTCAGTGTCTTCATTAATCGATTTGAATGAAACTCTCCCAGATACTGTACCCCGACCCCCGGAGGGCAACTGCCGTTCATGCCCGCTGGTCCCCAAACTGCACACGGGCGGCTTCTGTTGCCAAGAGTGATGCGGTGGACGCGGAACTCGCCCCGGAAACAGAACGCCTGGCGTCCCTATCATCGTAGTTAAATCCTACTGATCCGGGATTTTCCACTATTGGTCTCCACAGCGGAGAGATCAGGGACACAGCGGGACCATTTCTGTTCGACAGCATGAAAGCAGAACCTTATTTGTGGCAGTGAAATCTGGACAGCCCTCTCTCTCTGCCCGTGTTCCATGTATTTTACTTATTCTGATAACTTGGCTGCGAGTGCCAGAACTGAAGATATGTTCTTACGATGAGAAAATCTCACAACGACCCTTATCTGATCATCGCGCCTGGTGGTCTGTGTCCACCTTTTTCTGACCTTCCTCTACATCATCCTGGTGTGTGATGGTTTTGTAGCAGAAACCCAGTCGCTTGTTTGTTTGATGGAATCAGTGGGCCATCCCCAACGACTATCTCCCTCCAGATTACGCAGTGTTATGTTGACGCACCGAACTTTACGCAGCGCTTACAATAGACGCATACCTGGGACAACAGGTGTCTAGAACCAGTGACTTTAAGTTTTTGACGTATCTTACAAATGACACACACAGCTTCTCGCTGACCAGACTCTTGAAGAAAAGTCCATCTGATTTTTTGCTGATCGTTTGGAGCAATTCTGATAGTTCTCCTGCGGTAGGAAAACTGTTCAGTAACACGGTGTAACATCACCAATATTTGACGAATTCAGATCTTGTCCTTTTTTTCGGCTTAACTGTTTTAGTTGTCTATTTCTTTGGTGCTTAGATACATTTTTGATGGGCCCAACAGTTGTAATGAGTAAAAAACCCTGTTGCCTAAAATATACTACACCTCTCTTCTTACGTTGTAGTTGTTTGTGATCTAAACCCTCGTTAAGTGTAGGATGAACATCCTTTACTTTGTTTCCCGGGTTTCTATCCACGATCCACTACTGCAGCCGAACACAAACCACGTTTTTCCCGACCCACCTATCCCCCACACTTACACCGGCGGAAACGTATACTTATTTACTATTGTTTAGTGTTATTATATGTTCACCTCATTGAAGGCTGAGAATTCTTTGGAGACCTTGAGACATTTTTTACTCTGTCTGGTCGTTTTCTGCTCTTTTTGATATTCTTGTGAAGAAAAAGAAGGAGAAAAAGCTCTTTTCCATTTTCTCTTCATGTGTTCTCTGTCCTTGGTGCTCGAAACCTCTGTTTGCTTATCCTGGTTGCCAAATTTGGAGATGGATTAGTCAGTGTTTATCCTTTTGCAATCCTTCCCTTTGTCGTTGTTGTTCAGTAATGTTTTTCCCTTGTGAATATGTTTGTTTCTAAAAAATATTTAAATTTCAGTTCCTCTTCCGCATTGATACTAAATTAGATAGGTTATCACCATTAATGCCTTAATGGGCGCAGTCAGTACGGCTAGTATTATATTACACTGGAAAGTGAATACTCGTTTGGGTTTTATTTGTTAAGTGGAGTCTCACTTTCCTCTGTTCTGATTTATGTTGTAAAATCCCTTGGCCACAAGCAGCATGAAATACGCATCCTCACGTCAGTTAATTGTACTGCAGTCTTCATACAGGTGATTGTTTTTGACAAAATAGGACATTGACCATGATATTCAAGATGTGTTTCAAGTTTTCTATTTGTTTTTAGAATAGCGCTATACGCTTTGTTTTCAGTTGTACCATATAACAACATGAATGTAAAATTTCTATATACGCTTATAACTTAAGAAATGACATACCTTTCCGTTCATTTTTACTCTAGCTACAAACTCTCATCCCTGTCAACCCGATTTTTCACTACTTAAGACAGACTTCATAGTTACGTACTATATAATAAAATATACACATCGACCAGTTTAAACTTTTTTCCTTCCTTGTTTTTCCTCCTCTTTCAGGCGGGAACTTCATAGTTAAGTAAAGTAAAGTAATATTATACTAACATATAGCAATGCCAAGTTTAAACCTATTGAAATTGAATGAATTAATATGGAGATTATCATTTACATGCATGCATCTCCATCCACTCTGAACAGTTCTTGACACCCACAGTTACCATATTGCTATACGTTTTATTACTTGTGACCTTTTTAGACACATCCTGTAAAACTATCTGAGGTGTCGGGATGGTCCTCTCTCCATGAGAGGAGGGAAAAGGACATTGCCTCCTTTTCATTTACAGACGCACTACAAGGCAAACAATTACCATCATTACCTCACTTCTCTTTTACTTTTAGACACTGCACATCAGCACAAGGTCCACAAGGTTTTTCTGACCCTAGAAACACCCCCCCCAACCCAAATAGATCAGAGGCTGGCCAATTCGCTTTTTCAGTTTTTATGCACCCACTAAATGGACCCATCTGCACAGAGACCACTGAAACTAGACCAAACTTGTCGTCCGTAACACATTTTATAGTTTTAATACATGGTATATGGGAACTATACAGTGTTCTTGCTTTAACTGATCTTGCTTTTTATAACTGTTTTAAACTGTGTTTTTGACTCTTGTTTAAACTTGTTTTAACTGGTTTTACCGTTTTAACTGATTCTTGTTTTAAACTGTGAACTGTAACGTTTGGGCTGTTTCTTGTATATTTTGTTTGTGTTTTGTTGTGATCAGGGCATTGCTTTGTCAAAGAGAAATTTGCTTCAGTCAAGGTTTACTGAATAAAGAACGGAAAATAAAGACTCTCTTACCGATGCTAATAGTTGAACAATGTTTGTATTGGCTCACTACAGGATGGTTCAAGTATAGAAGACCTCTACGAAGATGTGTGCTCTTTGAACACTGGGTTGAGGTTTTTTTACTGAATAATTCAGGGTCACTGAATGGCTCTCTCTTTTAATTTTTCAAGGTAACATAGAAAAAAAACAAAAAGAAAACGACTTGTTATACCTAAAAGAAAGAATACTCATGGTGTCGTGCTTGTACCAGTAACGAGAAGACCAGTCATTCCACCCTTCTGTTCTCCAACGAGTTTGAGGCCCCCGTACCCTGCTATTGGACCGCAGTTACAAACCCCGCTTCTTGTAGGGCTGTAAGGTGACATTTCTTTAATTCCTTCGAAGGAATTACGAATAACTCGTGATATATTTTGACCTCCTGGCTATATATCTAATTTTTGCATATCTGCCGTCTTGTCGACGAGTGCCCCCCCAGCGTGGGAAGTGACAATGGGATTTTACAGCCTATTTACTTCTGTCCTTTTTGGGCCTGCTTTTTGTTTCCTTGTCCTCCACCCCGCTTTTGGAACGTGAGTACTCTATTCCGTGAGGAGATAAACTTGGATCTATAATTGGAAATATCGCCAAAGCTTTGGAACTGATTTGGGCAGATTGTCCTGCCTCGGGAAAGCGCGAATAGATACTAAATTAACAACGTTCACTACTGCGGCCTTACCTGCGTACCGGAGGATCTTGATCGTTCAGGAAAGGATTGCCAACAGCGAAGGGCTTTGTGCGCACGGAAAAAAAAAGGGCCGAAAAAAAAAAAGGCATCATGTGTTCTACAAACAGGAACTCGTGCTGGAAAAAATCAATTAGAGCTGCTGCATCGTATTAGTATCGCGTTCAAGAATCAACGCCAATTTTCACCCAGTTTTAAAGAGATTCACTTAAAATTGCGATTGGCGAAATCGACAGATAAGGGTTGCACGTTTTCCTTCTTGATGAGGCGCGCCCGCACGATGGAGCAGCAGAGACATGCTGTTTCAGGGCACTCACTCAGCAGCAGACGATCATTTCAAATTAAATGTAAAACACCCAAAGCGTGGGTTGGGCGAAAAATATGGTGTGAGAATTCGTGTTAGACAAAGCATTAGGGGACAGAGAGGACAAAAAAAAGAGATGATTGTTATTGTTACGCATTCGACGGAGGCTCTCCTCGGAGGAGGGAGATTAGGCCACTGTCCTCATAACATGTCGTGTACTGGAGTGCTACATGATAAGGTACCAGTGTTTAGCAACAGTCTATAACTAGCTCACGCAGAGAAAACTCTCCTCTGGATACATCTGGTGTCACATGTGGCGCTACTGTGCGCAGTGAAGGTTTATTTAAATAGTGAAATTACATATGGATTTGATCATTTGTTTCCGAATGAAAACCACAGTTTTCCTGTAGACTCTAAAACAGAGTATGTTAAAGTTGCTGGATCTATGGATTATGAAAAAGAATCGTCTTATGAATGCAGATTAGTGCCAAAGACGGTCTGGGACTGGCATCATATGCCACTTTAATACTTGAAATTCTGACATGAATGAAACAACGCTCCGGGTTATATATCTCACAATCCTCACCAATCCCATACCTGAAAACGTGGTCACCTGGTACAGAGGTGGGCAATCATTAACGTGCAGGATGCGATTCTGAGAGTAACCAGCCAGGTCCGCTGCTCAATGCAGCAAAACGTCCCTTTTAAGTTTCCTTTCTATAAAAACTATTAGTTCTCTGGTGACACAGCACACTGGACCGTGACACTAGTGTCCTATTCAACTTTACATCGAGTGCCATTGACGAGGGCTCGCCTCACCTCTGTCCTCCGCTTATTAAAACTTTCAGTTATCTGTAGCAGACATCAACGACAACCCACTTGTTTGAGGACGGAAAGTCCTACAGCGCATATGTGACTGAAAATAACAAACCTGGCCCTCCACTTTATGTTCCGTTACTGCCTGCGAGACCCCGACCTGGGACAACAAACGGTACAGTGTTATTCTCTGTTATTCCGGGCGTGGTGAAGGTTGCCCCGGTGTCCTCCTATCTTATCTGTTAACGTGAGACAACGGGGGTGATCCAGCTGTTAGGTTCGTTTTGATTAGGAACATTCAGGAGTTTAAAGTCCACGTGATGGCCAAGACACACGGTTCTCCTCCGTCAGCGCAAACTGTGCCCGTCAAGTGTCTTCATTTCGCTGATTGAATGACAAACTCTCCTGCAATACTGTACCCGCCACCGAGAGGGCAACTCGTTCATGACCGAGCTGGTCCCTAAAGCTGCACACGGAGGCTCTCTGGTGTCCAAAGTGCTATAGCGGTGGCGCGACTCCGGTACAGAACCCTGGCTGTCCTATCATATTAGTGAAATCCCACTGATCCGGGACTTTTCACTATTGGTCTCCACAGCGGAGAGAATCAGACACATAGGGACATTTTCATCTGACGCATGACGACAGACCTTATTGATGGAGTTTTGAAGGATAACGGACAGCCCTCTCTCTCTGTCCCAACTGTTCCTGTATTTACTTATTTCTGATAACTTGGCCTGAGGTGCCAGACTGAAGGAATATTTCTTATGATGAGAAGAATTCCAAACTGACCTCTTATTATCTCCGCGCGGGTCGTGTGTCCCACGCTTTTTCTCTGACCTCATATCATCATCTGGGTTGTGAGGTTTTGTCGCAGGGAGAAAGCCCAGGCTGTTGTTTGATGTGAGGCAGTGCCCACCCCAGCGCTTATCTCCTTCCTACTTACGCAGCTGTGACGGCACAGAACTTTACGCAGCGCTTACAACTATAGACGCTACCTGAGACAACAGTTCAGAACCAGTGACTTTAAAGTTTGTGACGCTTTACACTGACAACACACTCCTGCTGACCAGACTCGTGATAGAAAAGTCCTCTGACTTTGCTGAAGTTCTTTGGAGAATGTGATGACTCGCCTGAGGTAGATCATGTGTCAGATATCGTTTTGCTGTAATTTACGCTGTATAATCCCAAACACTCCATAGTTCAATTCTTATTTTCCGTTCTTTGCTGATTAAACGTCTTAGAGATGTACATACGTTTTGATTTGAAGTAGCCTCTCCACATCTTTTAACTTTTGAAAACTTATACTGCGATTTCTATGCATATATGGAGGTCGTCCTGTCTTATACTCGAAATCTTACACACTGCATTGAATATCGCTGGTCTGTGGTCTTATTATAGATGATTTAGGTCTGTCTTTCCAGTGGGAGCAACAGGTTTAATTTTGGTCTCTGTCCTTGGTAGCGGAACGACGCTGTTGGTTCTCGTGTTGTAGTGTTCCGACCAACTAACTCCTGTCTATGCTTTCCACGTCGTCAATCGACTTGACTTAAAAATTTGTGTGTTCTGTCTTGACACAATCTGTGTCCCAGTTTGCTAATCAACATTCAGGTGTGTTTGTCTACATTCATAATTTCTGAGCTTAATGACAGAAAAGAAAAACAAACACATCATGGAATAGTGAACTGTCAGTCAGTGAGTTAAGATTTTCATGTTTACCCAGTGACCAAACTCATGTAACTAATACTACTTTCTGTATCAACTTTCTTTTTCTTCTATTCAGAAAGTATTCGTACGCTTCTCCTGTTCGGTAAATTCGAAAGTAAAGTTGAAGTTAGAAACCTAGATTTATCCCCCAGTGCAACATAAAGGCGCGATGTCACACCATTTTTTATGGTTTAATTAATCATGTTCATTGTTAGAGAGTTAGTGTATAAATCTTGGTTCTTTGGAGTACGCTGGAGTCAAAGATTTATTCTAGCGAATGTCATGTTTTATACGGACCCTGAACGAAAACTATACCTGTAAAACATTGTTTGAACTGGCGAATGCTGTTTTTTATACATACCACTATCAATTATTTATATTTAGTTACTTGGTGGTTAAACATATATCAACCTCATTGCACTTTTATACCTCATTAGAAGCCGGTTTTATAGCGACAGCAAGTTCAAGACGTATTTAAGGAAACTGACAATTTTGTTAAACGGTTATATTTCACGTTACTCACGTGTCACATAGACAGTTAGAAGTCCACATGTGTCATTCTGCCTTGCACCACCACCCATATTTGTGGATCGACATCCATGTGTTACTCTTCAGCTTGCCCAAAGGCGAACAACGCTAACGGCACGTATGTTATCGCACACGTATTTTTACTGACTTTAAACGACCGGTGTAATTTACTATGTGGTGTCTACTGCCAGAAGATTGTACTAACGGCGCCAATCTTTGAAGCTTGTGCTTTTTCTTGTTGTGTTGCATCGCACACGGTAGAACTGAGCTAGCTGTACAGGAAGAGCTCAAGCGCGGGTCTTGTTATGGAAATATCGCGCAAGGATCTCGACTGGCATGTGGGCAGACGTTCTCGCAAAGCTCGTGTGACATGGAAGGAAACGCCAGACAATATTGGGGATTAAACCTGTCGAAGCGGGATTTATCGTTGTGGAAAGAATAGACAGAGAGGAGCACTTGTGGCGAAAAAACCTTGCCTGGTGTTTTGTTCTTAAATTGACTTGGTGCGAGCAAGATCCATTGGAGTACACCGGTTTTGTCCCTGAGGTTCAAGACGTGAACGACAATTGCACCAATGTTTTTCCGAAGGCATAATTATAAAGCTTGAAATCAGAGACATCACTGACAAAGGAGCAAAGTATCGCGTTAATGCTGCACAAGATGCAGGACATAGGCTTTTTGAATTGATACTCCCTGTTTTTTCTGAAAGCACATCTGCAACCAAACCCTCACTTTGTGTTATCAGTATTCAGGACGACAATTGCAGGCTCGTTACATGGGTGAGTTGGTTTTAGTGATAAGAGTTGACCGAGAGGAGGCAGCATGAATGAAATTATGCCTCAAGCTGTGGATGGTGGCCTCCTCAGAGATCAGGGATGAGCATACATGTCATTGTACTTGTGCCTAATGGATAACGCCCCTGTGTTTATGAGCGTTATAAAGCCACCTTACCGAAAAACTCACCCATTATAATACGCCCGTATCACAGTGTACGTGCTTCAACAAGAGACGAGGGTGTGCAACGGCGAGGTTACATATGAATTTAGCGCCGAATCTTGATGAAATCACAAAATTCTTTTTTCACTTAATGAAAAAACTGGCGAAATCAGTGTGAAGTTGACATAGATTTGAAGAGGGGTCCCAATATGACTATGTTGTTGAGCCAAAGATGTTTGGTCTTTCTTCAGAAAGCAAAGGTAATATTGAATCATGAGTAAATGGACAGCCCCCAGTTTATATACTGAAACATCCTGACGAACCCCCAACCTGAGAACGTGTCACCTGGTACAGGTGGGCATCAATTAACGTGCCAGGAAGAGACTCTAGAGATAATACGACAGGTCCCTGCTCCATTCAGCAAAACGGTCCCTTTTAAGGTTGGTTCCTTCTTATAAAAAACATTATTCTCTGGTGACCACAGGACAATGGACCCGTGGAACTAGTGTTTTACAAACATTACATCAGTGCCACTGACGAGGGCTGCTCCCCCTTGTCCTCCTCTAAAAACTGTTTCAGTTATCTGTGCAGACTCCAACGACAATCCACCTGTGTTTGAAAGAAACAGCTACAGCGCATATGTGACTGAAATAAAAACCTGGCTCCACTTTATGTTCCCGTTACTGGTCGAACCCGACTGGAGACAAAACGGTAACAGTTGATTTTGTCTCTTTTATCCGGTGAGGTGTAACGGGCCCCGAGTGTCCTCCTATCTATTGATAACGGAGGACACGGGGGTGATCCACGCGTGAGTGAGGTCGTCGTTTGATTATGAACAGTTCAGGGAGTTTTTAAAGTCGGTGATGGCCAGTAGACAACGGTTCTCCTCCGACTCAGCACAACGTGACCGTGCAGGTCTTCATATCGGATTGTGAATGACAACTCTCCTTCAGATACTGTACCCCCCCGAGAGGGCAAACTCGGTTCATACGAGACTGGTCCCCAAAGCTGCCACACGGAGGCTCTCTGCGTGTCCAAAGTGCTAGTCGGTGGACGCGGATCCGGACCCAGAACGGCCTGGCTGTCCTACGATAAGTGAAACCACTGATCCGGACTTTCATATTGGTATCCAACAGTGGAGAGATCAGGACCCAGCGGGAATTCTGAATCTGACGAGCAGGAAACAGAACCTTAATTGTGGCAGGAAAGATAACGGACGCCCTTGCTCTGCCCGTTTCCCTGTTTCCATTGATTTACTTTTCTGATAACTTGGCTGAGGGGCCAGACTGAAGGATATTTCTTACGATTTGAGAAGAATTCCAAACTACCCTCTTATCTGTCTCGCGCTGGTGTCTGTATCCACCTTTTGTTCTGGACCTTCATTACAATCATCCTGGGTGTGAGTTTTGTCGCAGGAGAAAAGCCCGGACGGACCAGACTGTTGTTTGATGGAGCAGTGGCCATGCCCCAGGCTATCTCCCCTCCTAATACGCAGATGTTGACGCCCAGGAACTTTACCAGCGCTTACAACTTATGACGCCCTACCTGACAACAGGTTCTAGAACCATTGACGTTAAGTTGTGCGTCCTTCACAATGACCACACACACTTCCTGCGACCAGACTCTGAAAGAAAGTCCCATCTGACCTGTTTGCTGATGCGTTTATGGAGATTCCGATGGTGCTTCCTGAGGTAGGAACACTTTTTGCATAACCTGAGAACTCCACGTCCGCACATTTGTAAGAATCAGATCCTTGTCTTTTGGCTTTTAATCGTTTTTAGTTCATTTCTTTCGGTTGCTTATATACATTTCTTGATGGCCCAACAGTGTTATGGGTTTAAAAACTAACATTGGCCTAAATATTACTAAACCAGTTATCTTTCTTAGTTGTAGTTGTTTGGATCTAATCCCACGTTAACCTGTGTTCGATGGAGACATCCTTTACTTTTGCTTTCCCTGGTTCTATCCAAGATCCACTTACTGAAGCCGACACATCGAAACACCACCAAGTGTTTTTTCAGACCCGACCTATCTACAACACACAGCGAACGTATATTGTTTGTTTATTATATTGTCCATCTTCTTTGCAAAGGCTGAAGTATTCTTGCGAATGACTATTTTACTGGTCGGTCTATTGTCTGCTTGTTTGACATTCTTGTAAGGAGAAAAGAGCTTTTTCCATTTCCCTTTCCATGTGTCTCGTCCTTGGTGCTGAACTCTGTTTGATATCCCGTGCAAATTTGGAGATGTGATTTACATCAGTGTTACAGTTTTATCATCTTATCTCCCTTTGTGGTATTGTTGTCAGTAATTTGTTTTATTGATATGTGTTTCTTAAATTATTTTTTCAGTTTCCTCTTCCGCGTTGTACTAAATTAGAAGTTATCCACCATTAATGGCATCATGGGGCTCGCGTACTGGGAGTAGTATCATACATTGGAAACATAATGCCCCACACCCCCAACTCTGTTGTGGGTATTCTGTTTTGCTGTGTGGGTCTCCTTTCCATGTTGCGATTTTTGTGTAAAATCGGGATAACAAGGCCATGAAATACGCATCCTCACGTCACAGTTATCTGAACTGAGTCTTTTATTAAACGTGTCTGTTTTTTACAAATAGGACATTGCATATTCCAGTATTGTGTTCTTCTGCAATCTTTGTTTTTTATTTTTTGATAGATGCTATACTGGTTTTCAGTTGACCTAATACACAACATGAATGCTAAAATCTTTATATATATGCGATTTCATCTTTAAGATAACGAATACGCAGCCGTGTTCATTCTTAAGACCTAACAATGATGATTGTATTTATAACTACAAATTAATCGCTATTTTACTCTAACTACAACTGTCAACTTCGAGTTCAATATGAGACCAGACTTCATAAGTTTAAGTTAAATGATAAAATATAGCAATATCCTGTTTCAAATCATATTGAAAATAAGACGCTCTACCGATTGCTAATGAGGTTGAACTAATGTTTTATTGCTCACTACAGTGGTTTTGTCAAGTACAATAAAAGACTATTAAAGATTGTTGCTCTTATGAACTGGGTTTTGAGGTTTACTGAAATCAGGGTACTGAGATTCTCTCTTTTAGTTTTTCAAGTAAATAGAAAAAAATAAAAAACAAAAAGCTTGTTGACCTAAAAATATACTCATGTGTCCAGTGGTACCAATAAACGAGAAGACACGGTCATTCTCCACCCTTCTGTCGTCAACGATTGAAGGACTGACTTTCTTTGGCCGAGTTTTTTTACAACACCTTTTTTTTAGTGTTTTTTTTTTTTGTTTTTGGACCTGGCACGGGGTGGGGGGTTTGTATCGGAAGAAACCACATACCTGGGAGGGCTTCTTTAACTGTTGTTTGTGACATTTCATATGTCATTTCTTGCGGAACGAATTAGATGCCCGTTGAGTATAGGACACCCTGCATATAGATATTATTTTGTATCTGCGTCTTGTGCAGTGTGGTGCTATTTACCTTGTTCTTGGCCTGCTTTTGGTTGTCCGTTGTTCCATTTGGAGACGTGAGCTACTCTATTCCCGGATGGGAGGATGAAACGGTGGAATCTATAATTGGAAATATCGCCAAAGATTGGGGACTGGAGTGGCAGACTGAATCTGCTGCGAAAGCCGTATCGATAACCTGAAGAAATTACAACGTCCAATTTACTGCGGCATTAACCTGGTACGGAGACTGTCGTACAGGAAAGGATTGACAGAGAAGGCTTTGTGGGCGAAAAGGCAATCATGGTTTTAAAACAGGGAACTGTGCGGGAAAATCCATTAGGCTGCATCGTATTAGTATTCGCGTTCAGGATATCAACGACAATTCACCGCAGTTTAAAGAGGATTTCACTTAAATTGAGATTCGGGAATTCAAGCGGCAAGGGTGAACGTTTTGCTTCTGGGGAAGCACACATGGTGACATAGGAAAAATGCTGTTCAGGGCTACTCACTTCACAGCAGAACGATCAATTTCAAATTAAATGTAAACACACAAAAGCGGGTGGGCGAAGATGGTTAACATTAGTGTTAGACAAAGAATTAGACAGAGAGGACAAAAAAGAGATGATGTTATTGCTTACCTGCATCGACGAGGAGGCTCTCCTCAGAGATCGGCATGTCCTCATACATGTCAGTGTAACTGGATGCTAATGATAATGTACCAGTGTTTAGCAAACAGTCTATAAAAGCTAGTTGGCTGAAAATCTCCTCTGGATACACTGGTGATCACAGTGAGTGCCACTGATGCAGACGAAGGTTTTAAATAGCGAAGTTACATACGGATTTGATCATGTCTCAGATGAAAATGACGATATATTCCTTAGACTCAAAAACAGGAGAGGTGAGAGTAGCTGGAGGTAATTGATTGAGAAAAGTGTCATCCTATGAAATGCAAATAAGTGCAAAAGATGGTCTGGGATTAGTAACATATGCAACGTTAATGATTGAAATCACGGATATAAAATGATAACGTCCTTGTATATCTACTAAATCACTAACCAACCCTCTACCGAGAAACGTGTCACCTGGTACAGAGGTGGGGCATCATTAACGTGCAGGATAGAGACTCTGAAAATAATCGACAGGTCCAGCTGCTCAATTCAGCAAAACGTCCCTTTAGTTGGTTCCTTATTAAAAACTATTATTCCTGTGGACCACAGGACAACGACCGTGAACTAGTGTCTGATTAAAACATTACAATCAAGTGCCACTGATGAGGCCTTCCACCTCGTGTCCTCCTCTAAAAACGTGTTCGTTATCTGTAGCAGAACATCAACGACAATCCCCTGTGTTTGAGGGAACAGTTCCTAGCAGCGCATCATGTGGAACTGAAAATAAACAAACCTGGCTCCACTTTATTTGCCGTTACTGCCTCGAACCCCTGACGGGAGATCAAAAACGGTAAGTGATTTACTCTCTGTTAGCCGGCGAGGTGAACGGTGCCCGGTGTTCCTCCTATCTATCATGTTAACGAGACACGGGGGTGAATTCCACCACGCTGTGAGGTCGTTTTGATTATGAAGCAGTTCAGGAGTTTTAAAGGTGCATGTGGATGGCCAGAGACAACGGTTTCTCCTCCACTCAAGCAGCAACGTGACCGTTCCATTGTCTTCATATCCGATGTGACTGACAACTCTCCTTCAGATACTGTACCCCGCCACGCCCGGAGGGCAACTACGTTCATAGACCGCAGCTGGGTCCCCAAAGTGCACACGGAGGCTCTCTTGTGTACCAAAGTGATAGCGGGGGGACGCGGACTCCGGACAGACACCCTGGCTGTCCTATCAATAGTGGAAATCCACTGATCGGGACTTTCCTATTGGTATCCACAGCGGAGAGATCAGGACACAGCGGGACATTTCTGAATCTGACAGCATGAAACAGAACCTTATGTGTCAGTGAAAGATAACCGGGACCAGGCCCTCTACTCGCTTGCCACCTTGTTCCATGTAATTTACTTATTTCTGATAAACTATGCTGGGTGCCAGTAACTGAAGGCATCTTTTCTTAGATGAGAAGAATTCCAAACTGACCTCTTATCTGATCATCGCGCTGGTGTTCTGTGTCCACCTTTTTTGCTCCTTACTGTATCATCATCCTGGGTGTGAGGTTTTGGTCAGGTAGGAAAGCCAGGCAGACTGGTTGTTTGATGGGAGCAGTGGCATCCCCAGCGCTTATCTCCCTCCAAATTACGCAGATGTTGACGGCCACAGGAAACTTTAACGCAGCGCTTACAACTATGACGCATACTGACAACGGTTCTAGAAGCCAGTGACTTTAAGTTTGTGACGTCTTACAATGACCAACACAAGTCCTGCTGACCAGGCACTCTGAAAAAAGTCCATGCTGACTTTACTGATGCGTTTGCAGGATTCCGATGGTTCTCCTGACGGTAGGAAAATATTTTGCATAACAGAACCCACGTTCCCACATTTTAGAATCAGATGCTTGTCTTTGTGCTTTACGTTTTTAGTGTCTAGATTTCTTGGTGCTGAGATACATTTTTGATGGGGGCCCTAAAAACAGTTGTTAATGAGTAACCATGTTGCCTAAAATATACTACAACCTCATTTTTACTTTGGAGTTGTTTGTGATCTAAACCCTCGTTAACGCCGGATGACATCCTTTACTTTTGTTTCCCTGGTTCTATCCAAATCCAACTAACTGAAGCCGAACACACAACCAAGTTTTTCAGACCCGGTCTATTACCCACACACACAGGCGACCGTATATTGTTTAGTTGTTTTATGTCACTTCATTTGCAAGGCTGCGGAATTCGTGAGAGACATTTTTTTTATTGCTGTCTGGTCGTTTTCTTGCTCTTTTTGATATTCGTGTGAAGAAAAAAGCTTTTCCCATTCTCTTTCCTGTGTCTCTGTCCTTGGTGCGCGAACTCTGTTGATATGCCTGGTTGCAAATTTGGAGATGGATAGTCAGTGTTTTATCCTCTTGCCATCCTTCCCTTGTTTGGTTGTTGTTCAGTAATGTTTTCTTGAACTATTGTTGTTTGCTAAACTAAAATTATTTAATTTTTTCAGTTTCCTCTTTCCAATTGATACTAAATTAGAAGGTTATCACAATTAATATAATGGGGCGCAGTACTGGGAGTATAAGACTACAACTGGAAATGAATACTCTGTTTGGGTTTTCTATTTTGTTAGTGGAGTCTCATCGACTTCCTATGTTGCGATGTAATGTGAAATCCTGGAACCAAGCAGCCATGAAATACGCATCCTCACGTCGTTAATATGTACATTTAGTCTTTCATTAAAGGTTTATGTTTTTGACAAAAATAGGACAGATATTCAAGATGTTGTTTCAAGTTTGTATTTGTGTTTTTAGATAGAGCTATACGCTTTTCAGTTTGTACAATAAACAACATGAATGTAAAAATTTTATATATACGATCTATAACTTAAGAAACGGAATACCAGTCCTGGTTCATTTTCAACTCTAGCTACAACTTTCGTCACCTGTCAACCCGAATTTAATATTTAGACAGACTCATAGTAAGTAATAATGATAAAAATTATAGCACTGCCAGGTTTACCAATTATAGAAATTCAGACCATCTCTTACCGATGCAATAAGGTTGAACAATGTTTGTATTGCTCACTACAGATGGTTCAAGTATAAAAAGACCTACGTAAGATGTGTGCTCTTTGAACTGGGTTGAGGTTTACTGATAATTCAGGGTCACTGAATGTCTCTATCTTTTAGTTTTTCAAGGTAAAATAGAAAAAAAAAAAAAAAAAAAAAATTGTTATACCTAAAGAAATACTCATGGTGTCAGTGTGTACCAGTAAACGAGTAGACACAGTCATTCTCCACCCTTCTGTCTCAACGGATTTGAGGCCTGACTCTGCTATTGGACCGCAGTTGACAAAACCCGCTTCTTGTAGGACTGTAAGGTGACATTTCTTTCATTTCTTCGAAGAAATTACGAATAACCCGTTGATATATTTTGACCTCCTGGATATATATATATATATATTTTTTTTGTATATCTGCCGTCTTCGTCGCAGTGACAATGGGATACAGCATATTTACGCTTTTTTGTGGCCTTGCTTTTGTTTTCCTTGTCCTCCACCCCGCTTTTGGAGACGTGAGCTACTCTATACCGGAGGAGATGAAACGTGGATCTATAATTGGAAATATCGCCAAAGATTTGGGACTGGATTTGGGCAGACTATCTGCTCGGAAAGCGCGAATAGATACTGAAGTTAACAACGTCCAATACTGCGGCATTAACCTGAGTACCGGAGACTTGATCGTACAGGAAAGGATTGACAGAGAAGGGCTTTGTGCGAAAAAGGCATCATGTGTTTTAAAACAGGAACTCGTGCTGGAAAATCCATTAGAGCTGCATCGTATTAGTATCCGCGTTCAAGATATTAACGACAATTCACCGCAGTTTAAAGAGGATTCACTTAAAATTGAGATTCGGGAATCAGCCGTCAAGGGTGCACGTTTTCTTCTGGGAGAAGCACACGATGGTGACATAGGAGAAAATGCTGTTCAGGGCTATCACTTCAGCAGAACGATCATTTCAAATTAAATGTAAACACAAAAACGGGTGGGCGGATATGGTGAATTAGTCTTTAGACAAAGAATTAGACAGAAGGACAAAAAAGAGATGATGTTATTGCTTACCGCTTCGACGGAGGCTCTCCTCAGAGATCGGCACTGTCCTCATACATGTCAGTGTACTGGATGCTAATAATGTGCCGTGTTTTAGCCAAACAGTCTATAAAAGCCAGTCTGGCTGGAAAACTCTCCTCTGGATACACTGGTGATCCAGTGAGTGCCACTGATGCGACGAGGATTTAAAATAGCGAAATTACATATGATTTGATCATGTTTCAGATGAAAGTGACGATGTATTTTCCTAGACTCAAAAACAGGAGAGGTGAGAGTATCTAGAGCTATTGATTATGAGAAAGTGTCATCCTATGAAATGCAAATAAGTGCAAAAGATGTTGGGTTAGTAACATATGCAACGTTAATATTGAAATCACAGATACAAATGACAATGCCCCAGTTTTATACCTAAAGTCACTGTCTAACCCCATACCTGAAAACGTGTCACCTGGTACAGAGGGTGGGCATCATTAACGTGCAGGATGCAGATTCTGAGATAACCAACAGGTTTCCGATGCTCCAATTCAGCAAAAGTCCACTTTTAAGTTGGTTCTCTATTAAAAAACTAGATATTTCTCTGGTGACCACAGGACAACTGGCGGACCGTTTTCATGCATAACTCTATCGCCTGTCCGTTGATTCCCATTGACACGTTACAACTCATTGCCCCCGTTTTGATGTTGTTGTTCGATCGGCTTGCTTCTTATGTGTATCCTTGACCCTTGCTGCGGGACCCGCCACTGCCTGCTTCTTTTCTATCAGCCCGCTTGTCTCCGCCATTTCCCCACCATTCTCTATCTCTTTATCTACACTCTATTCTCTTGGTCCTATGGTTATGCTGTCTTTTACGCAGACATTTTTCCTTTATACTGTCTGTCCATTTTCTTCTCCCCCCCCCATTCCCCTGTTTTTTTGTTGTTGAGTTTTGAACACGTCCTTACTAGCGCACTTCTATGTGACTGAATTAAATAACAAACCTGGTCTCCCACTTAGTTCCGTTACTGCCTCGAGGCAACCCCCGACTGGAGACAAAAGACGTTACAGTGATTTATTTTCTGTTATCGGTGAGGTGAAGGTTGCCCCGGTGTCCTCCTATTATCTGTTAACGGAGACCGGGGGTGACTCCACGCGTGAAGTGGTCGTTTTTGATTTGAACAGTTCAGGAGTTTTAAAGTCCATCGTGATGGGCCGAGACAAACGGTTTCTCCGCTCAGCAGCACAACGTGACCGTTCGTTGTTCTTCATATCCGATTGTGCATGATAAACTCTCCCTCAGATATCTGTACCCCGCCCCGGACGGGCAACCTCGTATGACCGAGCTGGTCCCCAAAGCTGCCCACGGGAGCTCTCTGGTGTCCCAAAGTTGCATAGCGGTGGGACGCGGGCCTCGCGGACAGAACACGCCGGCTGTCCTATCAAACTGTGAAACTCCAACTGATCCGGGGCTTTTCACTATTGGTCTCACCAGCGTGAGACGATCAGGAATACAGCGGGACATTTCTGATCTGGCCAGACCTACCAGAACCTTATTGTGCAGTAAAGATAACGGGACAGCCTCTCTCCTGCCACGTGTTCCATGTGTTTTACTATTTCTGCTAACTTGGCTGAGGTGCCAGAACTGAAGGCTTTTCTTAGGTGATAAGAATTCCAAACTGACACCCTCTTATCTACATCTCGCGCTGGGTCTGTGTCCACCTTTTTTCTGACCTTCATTCTCATCATCCTGGGTGTGGGTTTGTCGCAGGGAAAAAAACGGCCCAGACTGTTGTTCGATGGAGCAGTTGGCCATCCCCGCGCTATCCTCCCTCCTAATTAGCAGGGGGAGTTGACTGGCCACAGGGAACTTTACCGCAGCGCTACCACTATGACGCATACTGGACACACCTCCTTCCTCCCCTGGTCTCTTTGCTTGCACCCCATCTTTCCACAGTTTGTCACTTCCTACATCTTTTTTGCTGCCACCACATTCTCTCCTGACAATATTCCCCCGATAACTACAAGGACAGGTCCTGTCGAACATCTGATATGCCTGACGACTTAAACGTTCCATTCCATCCCCCCCCTTTTCCCTTTCCCCCTCCTCCCCCCTCCCCCTCCTGACTTCTGATTTCGGACCATGTTATGAAGCTGTCAAAAGTTTTTAGTATGATCGCTACAAAACGGTAAACTAACGGTTATGGTGCGATTGACTTTGCAGCTGTTGCAACATATGATTGCGCTTAAAGCAAAAGGATGTTTAGGATATCATCTACACAAAAGGTTATCATTGATGTCACTGATGTTAATGACATGTACTGTAATCTATGTGAAATCTGTGGCTAACCACTACTGAGAACGTGTCACCTGGTACAGAGGTGGGCAATCATTAACGTGCAGGATGACGATTCTGAGAATAAACAGCAGGTCCGCTGCTCCATTCAGCAAAACGTCCCTTTTTAAGTTGGTTCCTTCTATTAAAAACTATTATTCTCTGGTGACCACAGGACAACTGGACCGTGAACTAGTGTCTGATTACAACATTACATCAGTGCCACTGACGAGGGCTCTCCACCTCTGTCCTCTCTAAAACTGTTCAGTTATCTGTAGCAGACATCAACGACAATCCACCTGTGTTTGAGGAACAGTCTACAGCGCATATGTGACTGAAATAACAAACTGGCTCCACTTTATGTTCCGTTACTGCTCGAGACCCCGCTGGAGACAAAACGGTACAGTGATTTATTCTCTGTTATCCGGTGAGGTGAACGGTGCCCCGGTGTCCTCCTATCTATCTGTTAACGGAGACACGGGGGTGATCCACGCTGTGAGGTCGTTTGATTTGAACAGTTCAGGATTTTAAAGTCCACGTGATGGCCAGAGACAACGGTTCTCTCCGCTCAGCAGCAACGTGACCGTCAGTGTCTTCATATCGGATGTGATGACAACTCTCCTCAGATACTGTACCCCCCCGAGAGGGCAACTCGTTCATGACCGAGCTGGTCCCCAAGATGCCACACGGAGGCTCTCTGGTGTCCAAAGTGTAGCGGTGGACGCGGACTCCGGACAGAACGCCTGGCTGTCCTTCTATAGTGAAATCCACTGATCCGGGACTTTTCACTATTGGTCTCCCCAGCGGAGAGATCAGGACACAGCGGGACATTTCTGAATCTGACAGCATGAACAGAACCTTATTGTGGCAGTGAAGATAACGGACAGCCCTCTCTCTCTGCCACGTGTTCCATGTATTTACTTATTTCTGATAACTTGGCTGAGGTGCCAGAACTGAAGGTATTTCTTATGATGAGAAGTTCCAAACTGACCTCTTCTGATCATCGCGCTGGTGTCTGTGTCCACCTTTTTTCTGACCTTCATTATCATCATCCTGGGTGTGAGGTTTTGTCGCAGGAGAGCCCAGCTGTTGTTTGATGGAGCAGTGGCCATCCCCAGCGCTTATCTCCCTCCAATTACGCAGATGTTGACGGCACAGGAACTTTACGCAGGCTTACATTATGACGCATACCTGACAACAGGTTCTAGAACCAGTGACTTAGTTTGTGACGTCTTACAATGACAACACACTTCCTGCTGACCCAGACTCTGAAGAAAAGTCCATCTGACTTTGCTGATGCGTTTGGAGATTCCGATGGTTCTCCTGAGGTAGGAACATATTTTGCATAACAGAACCCACGTCCCACATTTTTAAGAATCAGATCTTGTCTTCGGCTTTAACCATTTTTAGTTGTCCATTTCTTTTGTGGTTAAATATACGTTTAATGGGCTCCACCGTTATTAATAAGTAACCATGATGCCTAACTATACTAAACCTCAGCTCCTTACTTTGTAGTTGTTTGTGATCTAATTAACCTTTGCTGTTTTAGGATGAGAGCCTTTACTCTGTTCCCCTGGTTCTATCCATGATCCACTTACTGAAGCCGAACACAAACCACAAAGTTTTTCAGACCTGCATATCCTGCCACACACAAACGATAATACTATTCTTTAGTGTTATTATATTGTCACTTCATTGCAGAGTTGAAAATGTCTTTGAGACATGTTTTACTCTATCTGGTCGTTTTCTTGCTCTTTTTGATATTCTTGTGAAGAAAAAGCTTTTCCATTTCTCTTTCATGTGTCTCTGTCCTTGGTGCTGAACTCTGTTTGATCCCCTGATGCAAATTTGGAGATGGATTACGTCAGTGTTTTATCCTTTTGGAACCCTTGCCTTTGTTGGTTGTTGTTCAGTATTTTTTTCATGAGAATATGTCGTTTTCTAAAATTATTTAATTTTCAGTTCCTCTTCCGAACTGATTCTAAATTAGAAGGTTATCACCATTAATGCATAATGGGACGCAGTACTGGAGTAGTATATACATTGGAAAATTATACTCTGTTTGGGCATGTTTTCTTGTGGAGTCTAACTTTCCCATGTTGCGATTTTTGTGTAAAATCTCTGGGTTAAGCAGCCATGAAATACGCATCCTCACGTCAATTAATCTGACACGCAGTGTTTTATTAAACGTGTATGTTTTTTGACAAAATAGGACATGATATTCAAGTAAATTTTTCTTCCACTGCAATTCTTTGTTGTATTTTTTTATTCCATAGATGCTATACATTGTTTTCAGTAGGACAATATTAAAATACGAATGCAAAACTATATGTATCAAATGGAAGAATACAGTTTCAGTCTGTTTTGACTAAGCGCCTCGCAGCCGAGTAGTTTATCCTACAAAGACCTACGGGGTTGTATAGTGATGATTTTGTTACATTATTAACTTACAAAATTAAATACCAGCCCTATTTCTTTTACTCTAACTACAACTTCTCGTCACTGTCGACTTGATTTGATATGAGACAAACTTCATAGTTAAGTAATATATAATAAAATATAGCACATACCATGTTTAAAACGTATCTGAAAATAAGACGTCTCTTACCGATGCTATGGGTTGGAAAATATTTGTATTGCTCACTACAATGGTTCAAGTATAGAAGACCTAGTTAAGATGTGTGCTCTTTGAACTCGGTTGAGGTTTACTGATAAATCCGGGTCACTGAATTGAATCAAATTTTTCAAAGTAAGAGAAAAAAAAAAGCCTTGTTATACCTAAAGAAATACTCATGGTGTCAGTGTGTACCAATAAACGAGAAACACGGTCATTCTCCACCCTTCTGTGTCAACGGATTTGAAGTCTGACTCTTTATTGGACCGTAGTTGACAAAACCCGCTTCATGTAGTAGTTGGATGCGAACTTTTCTTCGGAAGAAAACCACTATACATCGTTGGTGTTTATGGGCTGCTACTTGTGGTTTTTTAATTTGTATGAGGTCTTTCTCCACGTAACAATGGGATACAGCAGATTCACGCTGCAGTGGGCCTTGCTTTTGTTTTCCTTGTCCTGCACGCCGTTGATGGACGTGAGCTACTCTATCCGGGGAGATGAAACGTGGATCTATAATTGGAATATCGCCAAAGATTTTGGGACTTGATTTGGGCAGACTTCTGGTCGCAAGGCCCGTATGATACCGAAGAAACACGTTCAATACTGCGGCATTAACCTGAGTACCGGAGACTTGATCGTACAGGAAAGGATTGACAGAGAAGGGCTTTGTGCGAAAAAGGCATCATGTGTTCTAAACAGGAAACTGTGCTGGAAAATCCATTAGAGCTGATCGTATTAGTATCCGCGTTCAGATATCAACGACAATTCACCGCAGTTTAAAGGGATTCACTTAAAATTGAGATTCAGGAATCAGAGGACAAGGGTGCACGTTTTCTTCTTGGGAAGCACACGATGGTGACATAGGAGAAAAATGTGTTCAGGGGCTACTCACTTCCGCAGAACGATCATTTCAAATTAAATGTAAACACAAAAGCGGTGGGCGAAAATATGGTGAATTAGTGTTAGACAAAGAATTAGACAGAGAGGACAAAAAAGAGATGATGTTATTGCTTACCGCCTTCGACGGAGGCTCTCCTCGAGATCAGGCCTGTCCTCCTACATGTCAGTGTACTGGATGCTAATGATAATGTGCCAGTGTTTAGCCAAACAGTCTATAAAGCGAGTCTGGCTGAAAACTCTCCTCTGGATACACTGGTGTCACAGTGAGTGCCACTGATGCGGACGAAGGTTTAAATAGCGAAATTACATATGAATTTGATCATGTTTCAGATGAAAGTGACGATGTATTTTCCTTAGACTCAAAACAGGAGAGGTGAGAGTAGCTGGAGCTATTGATTATGAGAAAGTGTCATCCTATGAAATGCAAATAGTGCAAAAGATGGTCTGGGATTAGTAACATATGCACGTTAATGATTGAAATCACGATACAATGACAATGCCCCAGTTATATACCTAAAGTCACTTTCTAACCCCTACCTGAAAACGTGTCACCTGGTACAGAGGTGGGCATCATTAACGTGCAGGATGAGGACTCTGAGAATAATCGACAGGTCCGCTGCTCCATCAGCAAAACGTCCCTTTTAAGTTGGTTCCCCTCTATTAAAAAACTATTATTCTCTGGTGACCACAGGACAACTGGACCGTGAACTAGTGTCTGATTACAACATTACCATCAGTGCCACTGATGAGGGCTCTCCACCTCTGTCCTCCTCTAAAAACTGTTCAGTTATCTGTAGCAGACATCAACGACCATCCACCTGTGTTTGAGGAACAGTCGTACAGCGCATATGTGACTGAAAATAACAAACCTGGCTCCCCTTATGTTCCGTTACTGCTCGAGACCCCGACTGGAGACAAAAACGGTACAGTGATTTATTCTCTGTTATCCGGTGAGGTGAACGGTGCCCCGGTGTCCTCCTATCTATCTGTTAACGGAGACACGGGGGTGATCCACGCTGTGAGGTCGTTTGATTATGAACAGTTCAGGAGTTTTAAAGTGCACGTGATGGCCAGAGACAACGGTTCTCCTCCACTCAGCAGCAACGTGACCGTCAGTGTCTTCATATCCGATGTGAATGACAACTCTCCTCAAATACTGTACCCCGCCCCGGAGGGCAACTCGTTCATGACCGAACTGGTCCCCAAAGCTGCACACGGAGGCTCTCTGGTGTCCAAAGTGATAGCAGTGGACGCGGACTCCGGACAGAAACGCCTGGCTGTCCTATCATATAGTGAAATCCACTGATCCGGACTTTTCACTATTGGTCTCCACGTGGAGAGATCAGGACACAGCGGGACATTTCTGAATCTGACAGCATGAAGCAGAACCTTATTGTGGCAGTGAAAGATAACGGACAGCCCTCTCTCTCTGCCACGTGTTCCATGTATTTACTTATTTCTGATAACTTGGCTGAGGTGCCAGAACTGAAGGATATTTCTTACGATGAGAAGAATTCCAAACTGACCTCTTATCTGATCATCGCACTGGTGTCTGTGTCCACCTTTTTTCTGACCTTCATTATCATCATCCTGGGTGTGAGGTTTTGTCGCAGGAGAAAGCCCAGACTGTTGTTTGACGGAGCAGTGGCCATCCCCAGCGCTTATCTCCCTCCTAATTACGCAGATGTTGACGGCACAGGAACTTTACGCAGCGCTTACAATTATGACGCATACCTGACAACAGGTTCTAGAACCAGTGACTTTAAGTTTGTGACATCTTACAATGACAACACACTTCCTGCTGACCAGACTCTGAAGAAAAGTCCATCTGACTTTGCTGATACGTTTGGAGATTGTAATAGTTCTCCTGAGGTAGGAACACTTTTCATAACACTGATCTCGTGATCCACAGCATTAAGATTTCTGTCTTTTGCCTTTACCATTTTCAGACATATCTTTCTTACCCTTTATTACACCATTCATAAATGTTTGTGTTGTTCAAAAGTCGAGGTGCTTGCGTAAGTTTAAGCTTTACCGTTTGTTTGTTTTTTACAGTCGTTGTCGGTGAAGTCATTGTTTTGAAGTCTATTCGAGTACAGCTGGTCTCATCATTGCTCTTTTTTGTCTTCCTTTGACTCAAAACGTTTTGTATCATGATCCTTTTTTTCTCTGTCCATGGTGCTGAATCTCGATTGATTGTGCGTTTTTGGAGATAATTTACCTCTGTGTTTCATGATTTTGGCATTTCCCCTTTGCTGCATTTTGTTTCACTCTATGTGCGAATACATTGTCCCAAATGAATTAGGTGATCCAAGTCATTAATATGTCTGTGTTTTGCTTTTACTGTTTTCAGACCTACTCTTTTGTGCTGTCGCATTTTCAGAGATTGTTTATCTTTGTGTTCCGCTCGAGATCGACATTCATCACAAGTTTCGCACGATAACGATTCATAGGGCGCGGTACTTGAGCAATATGAAGAAATTGTCTAACAGACAATTTTCAGTTTTTTATCTTTGTATTTAAGACTATGTGAGATCCCCTTAAATCCTTGTTTCTGTCGTCTGCTCCAACTTCCTCTTTGGACCATTGAGACTCAGTGTGATTCCTCTCAGATAGGTTGCTATTACTTAATGAGTAGTTTGTCATCAGGCCATGAATTTCCATATTTTTTCTCGTCATATTTTCTACTTTTAGTCTATTCTGAATGAGAAATTGACATCTTTTCAACAGAAACGTCTAACATACAGTGCTGTAAAATGTTTGAGTGAAAGGCGGTATCCTGAATTGGACCCAAGGGAGTTTTAAAAGTATTCTGTTTATACGATTTTCAACAGTTATGATTTCTTTGGACTTCTCAGTCTCTGTTTTTCCATCTTGAAAAATTGTCAGAACGCATATGATATAATTACGCAGAGGAATAAATTATCTGGTCGTCCTTTGCGTAATTATATCAAATAATAGATATGTTAAAGACATACTTAATAAGAGCTGCATTATTAGATTTTATTTAGAAACAGTGTTTTGATTTAAGCCAGACATACATGTCTGTTGCATTATATTGTAAATAAGCTTTGATATTTAATTGTTTTGAGTGCAACACATCTATAATGACAACAATAACGATGACATTTCTGCTACTAAGCCTTTTGTATGTTAAAATGGTGAATAAAATGCTAAACCAATTAATATAATCTTTTAACATTTAAAATGACACTAGTGGGAGTAATAGTAGCATGAATATAGTCCTGCTACCAACAACAACGATAATAATACTAATACTACTACTAATAATAATAATATAACAACAACTACTATTATTATTATGCCTGTTAAGATTATTATTTTATACTGTCTGTTATTTCTTCATTCTACTCATGGTGTCGCTATTCACCAGTCTACGTGAAACATGTCCACTCCACCCTCTTAAGTATGGACCAATAAAAAGGTTAATTTTTCAGTTGCTGTTGGTTCGAGGGTGAAGCCAGAACTGTGGAGTGCTGTGGATTTTCATGAGACTGAACTCTGTCAGCGGTATTGAATTTGTAATATAAAAGAGGACCATTTTCCGTATCAGACACATTGCCATGATGGCGCTCAAGCTGAGCTGCTTTGTTTTCTTTCTCGTGTGGCAAGCTGTGAATGGGGACGTCAGCTATTCTTTTCAAGAGGAAATGAAGCGCGGATCTGTCATTGGGAATATAGCGAAGGATCTTAACCTGGACTACAGTAAACTGTCTGCTCGAAATGCCCGTGTTGACGCTGCAGGCAATCGCAAACGTTTTTGTGACATCAGTCTTAGTACCGGGGATTTAATTGTTGCCGACAGGATTGACCGAGAAGGGCTTTGTGGGGAAAAGCTGTCGTGTGTAATAAAACGCGATCTTGTCCTGGAGAATCCTCTGGAACTGCATCCTTTTAGTCTACACATTCAGGATATTAATGATAACTCGCCACAGTTTAACGAAGAATCGATCAATATAGAAATTCGAGAGTCAGCAGTCAGAGGAGCTCGTTTTGTGATCGAAGAGGCTCACGATGCGGATGTAGGCCAAAATTCAGTTCAGCAGTACAGCCTTAAAAAGAATGATAATTTCATTTTGGCTGCTAATGGAAACACAATAGAGCTTGTGCTTGACAAAGAGCTTGATCGTGAAAAACAACAAGAGATCAATTTGCTCCTTACAGCTCTAGATGGTGGCTCTCCTCAGAGATCAGGTACAGTAGTCATACACGTCACTGTACTGGATGCTAATGATAACGCCCCAGTGTTTAGCCAGGCCGTTTATAAAGCCAGTCTGCCTGAAAACTCTCCTGCAGATACTGTAGTGGTCACAGTGAGCGCTACTGATGCAGACGAGGGAATTAATGGAGATGTGACTTATGATTTCGGACATGTTACTGAAGATGTCAAGAAAGTTTTTAGTATTGATCGTAAAAACGGTAAAATAAAGGTTAATGGTGCGATTGACTTTGAAGCTGTTGCAACATATGATTTGCGCATTAAAGCAAAAGATGGTTTAGGATTATCATCATACACAAAGGTATCCATTGATGTCACTGATGTTAATGACAACGTACCTGTAATTTATGTGAAATCTGTGGCTAATCCAATACCTGAGGACGTGTCACCTGGTACAGAGGTGGGCATCATTAACGTGCAGGATGCAGATTCTGAGAATAACCAGCAGGTCCGCTGCTCCATTCAGCAAAACGTCCCTTTTAAGTTGGTTCCTTCTATTAAAAACTATTATTCTCTGGTGACCACAGGACAACTGGACCGTGAACTAGTGTCTGATTACAACATTACAATCAGTGCCACTGACGAGGGCTCTCCACCTCTGTCCTCCTCTAAAACTGTTCAGTTATCTGTAGCAGACATCAACGACAATCCACCTGTGTTTGAGGAACAGTCCTACAGCGCATATGTGACTGAAAATAACAAACCTGGCTCCACTTTATGTTCCGTTACTGCTCGAGACCCCGACTGGAGACAAAACGGTACAGTGATTTATTCTCTGTTATCCGGTGAGGTGAACGGTGCCCCGGTGTCCTCCTATCTATCTGTTAACGGAGACACGGGGGTGATCCACGCTGTGAGGTCGTTTGATTATGAACAGTTCAGGAGTTTTAAAGTCCACGTGATGGCCAGAGACAACGGTTCTCCTCCGCTCAGCAGCAACGTGACCGTCAGTGTCTTCATATCGGATGTGAATGACAACTCTCCTCAGATACTGTACCCCGCCCCGGAGGGCAACTCGTTCATGACCGAGCTGGTCCCCAAAGCTGCACACGGAGGCTCTCTGGTGTCCAAAGTGATAGCGGTGGACGCGGACTCCGGACAGAACGCCTGGCTGTCCTATCATATAGTGAAATCCACTGATCCGGGACTTTTCACTATTGGTCTCCACAGCGGAGAGATCAGGACACAGCGGGACATTTCTGAATCTGACAGCATGAAGCAGAACCTTATTGTGGCAGTGAAAGATAACGGACAGCCCTCTCTCTCTGCCACGTGTTCCATGTATTTACTTATTTCTGATAACTTGGCTGAGGTGCCAGAACTGAAGGATATTTCTTATGATGAGAAGAATTCCAAACTGACCTCTTATCTGATCATCGCGCTGGTGTCTGTGTCCACCTTTTTTCTGACCTTCATTATCATCATCCTGGGTGTGAGGTTTTGTCGCAGGAGAAAGCCCAGACTGTTGTTTGATGGAGCAGTGGCCATCCCCAGCGCTTATCTCCCTCCTAATTACGCAGATGTTGACGGCACAGGAACTTTACGCAGCGCTTACAATTATGACGCATACCTGACAACAGGTTCTAGAACCAGTGACTTTAAGTTTGTGACGTCTTACAATGACAACACACTTCCTGCTGACCAGACTCTGAAGAAAAGTCCATCTGACTTTGCTGATGCCTTTGGAGATTCCGACTGCTCTCCTGAGGTAAGGGCATCAGATATTTGATCCATTATTTTATCAGACACACGGATATTCTCTTTTTGAGATTTGAAAAACTCCAGGAAATATTTTCCATGCATGTTGTGGGTACTGTGTCCTCCCCTTTCATAGGAAACTTCTCATATCTTGAAAAACATATCATGGTCTGTACCTTTAGTGTTCTATGTTGCCATTCATCCTTCATGGTGTGCAGTTTCTTAATTCTTCTATGGTACATAGATTTTTTTCTTTTTTTTTTCAGGTTACCATGTAATGTGTGTGAGTCTGTGTGTGTGTGTGAGAGAGAGAGAGAGATAGTTGAACTCATTACACTCCTCGATTAGGCTGTCTGTTAATTTCAGTTTTTCTTTTACTTAAAAAAAAGAACAAAAAAAAACAAACAATATGGAACAGGATTACACAAAATAATAACAATGCCAGTTCTTTCATTGTGTTCGCTAGATATTTCAAATTCTGTGGTCACTGGAGGAAAGGCTACTAATTACTGTTTTCCATATCTTTTTCCTAAACCCTGTTTACATATCATTGTCGTCTCAGTCTGTTTTTTGAGTCGAGCTGCAGCTTGTTCTTTGTGTCTCTGTCCTTGGTGCTGAATCTCACTGTTGATATCTTGCTTTATGTTCAGGAACAACTCACCTCTGCCTTTTATTTTATTTGACTTTATTCAATTATCATTAAGTTTTATGATCACCAAGTTTTATAGATTATAATTTACCTGACAAATCTTTATTCTATTTTGTAATTGCATTTGAATACTGGTTCTGCTTTTGGTCAGTGAATAACATTTCATGTCATTCAAGTTCATTCACATATCCCTTCTGTCCAGGGTTTTTAATGTTCTTTTACTTAGGAGAAACTTACGCCCTTTTAGTTTTAAATCTCTCTGGAATATTAAAGTCAGAAACATTTTGCTGTTGTATTTGTGCAGTGTGTCTTCAATTCGTTCTTGCTGTGTAAGTCATGCGTGTTTTTGGAAGAAGCTTGAAGCAGATATTTCCAGTGATAACAATGACCAGTTCCCCTTCAATGAATGACCAAATAGCTGTTCTGAAACACCACTGTGATTCTATTCAATATGGGACAGGGACAGTTTCTTAGTGAACACGTATTGAGTATTGCCCAAGTAACAATAATGGACATGATCTGTTTCAGTCAGTTCTGTAAAACTGTTGTATTTAATCTTTACTCATGGTGTCACTATAGGCCAGCTAAGGAACCAAATGTTCAGTCTGCCTAAAACACCACCCGTAGACACATACTTTATACTGACTGAAGCTCTGTGACAGCAGTTGCACAAAAACTGAGGTTTGAGATCACAACAATCATGTCTTTTTTTTCTTTTTTCTTCCTCTTTTTTTTAACATGAACTGTATTGAAGAAGAAAGACTAATCATTTACACAGTGGCTTAGGCTGACACTCATAGTTTGAATGGAATAGTTTGCTTCTACATAACAAAAAGAAGGATTCATTATGTTTTCTAATTATTCCAGCACACAACTTCAAGGATATAATTATGCTGCAGACAATTGACCATGATGGTTCTGGGACTGATCTGCATTGCTGGTGTCAATGCATTTCTTTGACTATATTTTTTGTGCTTCAAGCACGTGGCATAATGATGGCTTGAGTCCATTTTAAAGACTTCCCTTTCTCTGATTGCCTCATCTGGTCATTGGATGAACATTAAGAAACTGTAGATTGCTGTTCAAAACTTGATCAAAACATAAACTAATGGAAATATTTTGGATTAGTGGAGACACTTGTTTTAATATATTTGATTCTCTGCTGGAAAATAACATTGAGTCATGTTAAACAAGCTGTTGTCTTGGTTATCTGTGGGGGACAGTATGACTATCATTTAGAAATAAAAAGTGCATGTGAATGCCTGGCATCAGTACATGTGCACATTATTGTCTAGGTTTAGAGCAAAATGTTTGCAGACTATGAAGTTACCATTATTCCATTTATTTAGGACATTTTAATGAATTAACTTTACAGCAACATTGTATTGAACATTGCATAGGATAATACATAGGTCTTAGATGGATATTGAGTCTGATAATGGATAATGTTTTGCTGTGTTCTCATTTTTTTTAGATTAGCCATTGGACAAAAGAAACTATCAAAAAAAAGTCATTAATCTAGTAAATTTACCCCAAAAATACAGCACAATGGTTTTAGCTATATAATATCTGACTTTGGTATTTTGGTTAACTTTACAAGCATACTGTATCCTTATCTAAACTTCAGGTGTATTCAGTGTATATTGAATATGTGAGCACTCACAAAAACATTTCCACACATAAATATTAGGGCTATCTAGCGCCATAACTGTCTGGTCACTTCTTTATCCCTGCCTGTGATGCTAAGTTGAATCATGCAGGTTTCTGATCTCAAATTCTGCTAAAGAGATGCTGATACTTACTGGATGCTGTAGTGTATTTTATTCTTACTCTGAATAGTTGTACTTTATGGCTTCATTTTCTGTTGCATGTGTCATGCAGTTCATCAGAGTCTGTGCAAACAGCATCTCATCTTTGAAGTAAATTGTGATTTGTGTTTCAAGATTTGTTGGAGCCCCTAGAGGTAGGCTAATCCTCACGTTTTAATCGGACAAATTAAGTGCAGCTTGGCTTTCATGATTTAAACCCACTTTAATCATTTAATTGGTGGTTGCCAATGGGGTAGACTTCAGTCAGTGATTGCTCAAAAATGACTACTAACTTATAAATCTGTCTTTATTTAAAAATAATGTTAAGCGTTTGAAAATAGTCATTGACATGATATGTATTCTGTAATTTTTGGTTGAATTCTACATTTTCAACCTCCATACTTGTCCAGTGCATGAACGAAATATCCTGAACTATTCATGCAAATGTAAATTGGTACATCAGAATTTTTTGATATACATGTATCAGGTACGAGATTTGGCTGGTATTTTATCCTGCTGATGAAAAGGCTATGCAAGCCTGCATGTTTTTTTCATAGATGCATCATATTCCTCATCTCCCTGTTGTTCATATCATCGTTAGCCACGATAGCCTATTGTTTGTTTAAAGTTCTGTTGAATAGTAGTCATTTTATGATATAAATTATTGGATTATGTTCAGAAATAAGTCAACAGTTTTGTTATCACTTTCGTTGTGCAGCTTGTTTCATCATCTGAAACGTATACTACATATGGGCTCTGATATGCGTTACATGAGACTGGCTATCTATCCATGGTGTTGAAACCAAGTAAATGCCGACAGATTTCCACTGTCAATTTCCTGAAGGAATCTTCACACTTGCCTTTACAACAGAAAACGCCACTTTATATTTATATTGGTCATTTATTTATGTTTGGGTCGAATTGCAGCCTCGAATATGATGTTTTTGTCTTTCTGATCAGAGTACTCGATTGTTCAAGTATTTTGTAATACCTACAATTTGCTCACAGTGTCGCTGTCCACTAGCTTTACGTGAGGGGTTACGTTGTGTTACTCTAAGAGCTTGCACATTTGCCATCCATGATAGATTGTCTGGTGGTTAAAGCAGCGAAGTCGCAACATTTGTAATCGAATGTGAATTTGTTATCCAGAGAGGATTACGTTTGGCTGTATTTTTGAATTGGACAAGTCTTTGTTGTGGTGGATTCGACACTGGCCTTGCAGGAAAATGAAGCACAAAGCATTTTCAGCACGCGGCCTGGTTACCGCGTTGGGGATGTTTCTTCTCGCGCTGGAAACCGTCTGTGGAGATGTGTCTTATTCTTTTCCAGAGGAGATGAAACGCGGCTCCATTGTTGGAAATATTGCGAACGATCTTGGACTTGAGGTGGGCAAACTGAGAGCTCGAAAGGCTCGTATTGATGCAGACGGGAACAGCAAACGGTACTGTGACATTAATCTGAGTACTGGCGATGTCATTGTTGCTGATAGGATTGACCGAGAGGGGCTGTGTGGCAAAAAAGCATCTTGCATTGTGAAACAGGAACTTGTTTTAGAGAACCCTTTAGAGCTGCATCGCATCAGTGTTCACGTTCAGGATATCAACGATAATTCCCCACAGTTTAAAAAGAATAGAATCAAATTTGAAATCAGTGAATCGGCAATTAAAGGAAGCCGCTATCGTTTAGATGAGGCCCACGATGCAGATGTCGGACAAAACACCATCCAGGGTTATAGTATCGAGGCAAACGAAAACTTTAGGTTGAATGTAATTGCAAAAAGCGGTGGAGGGAAATACAGCGAGTTAGTTTTAGAGAAGGAGCTGGACAGAGAACAACAACAGGAGCTAACGATTGTGCTTGTGGCAACAGACGGAGGCGCACCTCAGAGATCAGGTACAGTAGTCATACACGTCACTGTACTGGATGCTAATGATAACGCCCCAGTGTTTAGCCAGGCCGTTTATAAAGCCAGTCTGCCTGAAAACTCTCCTCCAGATACTGTAGTGGTCACAGTGAGCGCTACTGATGCAGACGAGGGAATTAATGGAGAGGTGACGTATGATTTTGATCACATTTCAGATGAAAGTAACAACGTATTTTCTCTCGATCAGACCACTGGTGAAGTGAAAGTCAGTGGCGCAATAGATTATGAGGAGTTGTCCGCCTATGAAATACAAATTACAGCCACGGATGGTCTTGGATTAGTGTCATCTTCTACATTAATTATTGATATCACAGATGCAAATGACAACGCTCCTCTTACGTCCATTAAGTCACTGACTAATCCCATACCTGAGAACGTGTCACCTGGTACAGAGGTGGGCATCATTAACGTGCAGGATAGAGACTCTGAGAGTAACGGACAGGTGCGTTGCTCCATTCAGCAAAACGTCCCTTTTAAGTTGGTTCCTTCTATTAAAAACTATTATTCTCTGGTGACCACAGGACAACTGGACCGTGAACTAGTGTCTGATTACAACATTACAATCAGTGCCACTGACGAGGGCTCTCCACCTCTGTCCTCCTCTAAAACTGTTCAGTTATCTGTAGCAGACATCAACGACAATCCACCTGTGTTTGAGGAACAGTCCTACAGCGCATATGTGACTGAAAATAACAAACCTGGCTCCACTTTATGTTCCGTTACTGCTCGAGACCCCGACTGGAGACAAAACGGTACAGTGATTTATTCTCTGTTATCCGGTGAGGTGAACGGTGCCCCGGTGTCCTCCTATCTATCTGTTAACGGAGACACGGGGGTGATCCACGCTGTGAGGTCGTTTGATTATGAACAGTTCAGGAGTTTTAAAGTCCACGTGATGGCCAGAGACAACGGTTCTCCTCCGCTCAGCAGCAACGTGACCGTCAGTGTCTTCATATCGGATGTGAATGACAACTCTCCTCAGATACTGTACCCCGCCCCGGAGGGCAACTCGTTCATGACCGAGCTGGTCCCCAAAGCTGCACACGGAGGCTCTCTGGTGTCCAAAGTGATAGCGGTGGACGCGGACTCCGGACAGAACGCCTGGCTGTCCTATCATATAGTGAAATCCACTGATCCGGGACTTTTCACTATTGGTCTCCACAGCGGAGAGATCAGGACACAGCGGGACATTTCTGAATCTGACAGCATGAAGCAGAACCTTATTGTGGCAGTGAAAGATAACGGACAGCCCTCTCTCTCTGCCACGTGTTCCATGTATTTACTTATTTCTGATAACTTGGCTGAGGTGCCAGAACTGAAGGATATTTCTTATGATGAGAAGAATTCTAAACTGACTTCTTACCTGATCATCGCGCTGGTGTCTGTGTCCACCTTTTTTCTGACCTTCATTATCATCATCCTGGGTGTGAGGTTTTGTCGCAGGAGAAAGCCCAGACTGTTGTTTGATGGAGCAGTGGCCATCCCCAGCGCTTATCTCCCTCCAAATTACGCAGATGTTGACGGCACAGGAACTTTACGCAGCGCTTACAATTATGACGCATACCTGACAACAGGTTCTAGAACCAGTGACTTTAAGTTTGTGACGTCTTACAATGACAACACACTTCCTGCTGACCAGACTCTGAAGAAAAGTCCATCTGACTTTGCTGAGGTTTTTGGAGAGTTGGAGGGGTCCCCAGAGGTATGCTTATCCTAATGACATGGAATTGTATTCAAATAGATTTGCAGACATGTTCATAACATTTAAGTCAGTTTTCTTTTTTTATGTTTAATTTGGATTGTTTTTTATTTGTCGCTTTCTATGCCTGTGCATTGTGTCAAAATTGTTCATAGTCTATTTTATCATTGCACATTAATTCATCACATCATTGTTTGTGCTGACTTAGTTCTATGAGAAAGCTTCTGAATTTGCCGTGAAGACATTTTTCTGACTATCTGTTAGTTGTGTTTTTGAGAGGATTCACACTGTCAGACTGTATCCTGGATCTCTATTGTAACTTTCTGAAGGGTAGTTTTACTGTTCAGTGAAATGTCAGGTGGCCCTGTCTCTACTGCGTTGGAGTGTCAATTCAGATGTCATCAGCCTGTCTCGCAGTGCGTAGCCACAGCAAGTTTTAAGACTTTCTGATTTTTGATTTTTTAAAGTTTTCTCTTGATTTTTGGCACTTCTTTATTTTAAGATACAGTGATATATATATTTTTTTCTTGGTATGACTTTTTTGAGTCAAATATTTCTGTGTATAAAGTTAATGCATGTCTCTTATTCCTTCAGGAGCTTTAAAAGTGAAACTTTGCTGAGCGCAAGTTCAGACTGTTTGTAGGATGTGAGACCAATGATGGGTCAAAGACAGTCCATCTTGCTACTGGATCTGGTTACTAACTTAGTGATGTCAACATTTCTCAGACCTACAAACTTAAATGTAGGAATTCAATTCCATGTATAGTCAGACAAATGCTTTGTTACGATCCATGATGGTAAACTATTGCTGTACCTTGAGCTAAGGCTGCCACTCATGAATGAATGATAACAAAAATCTGGCAATTCCACTAACATGGCACAATAAAGGCAGGACTCTTCTATGGACAGGTACTTCTTAATCATACTGTAGACAATAGTGTTTATGATAACAAAGTTGTACAAATGTATTGTCTGACTTTTAATTCAAATTGCAAAAACACTTATGGCTGTTTTCATACTGCAATGAGAAGCTCACTGCAGTCATGCCTCTGCAACAGTCCACTGAGACTCCAAACTTACTTTAAAGACACTGCATATACAATAATACACCTAAATGTGTATGTGTCAAGATAGTAACTCAGTCCAACACAACAAAATTCTGAGCAATACAGACAAACTGTTCAAAGCCTAGTGCCCCACACCTTCTGATGTACAAATCATGGTTATAATGACAACAGCATTTCAATTTTAAACATTTTAGCCGAACACACACAGTGAAGACGGACTAACGCCTGGTGCAGAAATGTCCTGATGAAAAGGCAACAATAAACATCAGTTCTACCTCTTAGAGGATTATGAAGTGATGTGTATTTACAACTTGGATACAGATATAAATAGACAGGGTACTTTTTCAATGAGCTTGTAGCTGATAAAGATTATTTTCTATATACGTTTTATACAATAGCCGATACTTATACTTGCATGTTGTCATCAGACCTTGATATGACCATGTCTTTCATGCACTGACTAAATGCATAGTTGTACTTGTTGCTGCTGATGTCCTGATTTGGACTGACTGTTGTTTCAGATGCTATGAACATCGAAGTAAATGTATGTTTTGTTTTATGCAGAGGGCTACTACAAATTTTAACAATGTTCCGTTTGATTTTTGTAATCAGTGTTATTGTTGAACTTAACTCACGGTGTCGCTATACACCAACCTTTAGATGGTTTAATTCCTCTGCCCTTTGTGGACAGACAGTCTTGTACACTCATTGCGTGGTCTAGATATCGAGACAGTCGCGGTGAATTGGTACTCTTGTTCGTGTTGAGTGGTTTAACCGTGTTGGTTGTATCCATACTTTGACGTCTAAGGAACTGGTGCTTGACGATGGATTTACAAATGTTCGCCTTTCAGCCGTACAGCTTCTATTTCCTGCTTCTTTTTTTTCATGCCGCATATGGAGACATGAGCTATTCTCTTCCAGAGGAGATGAAACGGGGATCAGTAATTGGAAATATAGCCAAGGATCTTGGGCTGGAGACGGGCGCTTTCTCTAACAGAAGAGCTCGTATTGACACGGATGGGACTGACAAACGTTACTGTGACATAAACCTGAACAACGGAGAACTGATTGTGGCTGACAGGATTGACCGAGAGGGGCTTTGTGGAGAAAAGGCTTCGTGCATCCTAAAACACGAGCTTGTGCTGGAGAATCCTCTCGAGCTCCATCGTATTAGTCTACACATTCAAGATATTAATGATAACTCGCCACAATTTGACGAAGAATCGATCAACATAGAAATTCAAGAGTCAGCAGTCAGAGGAGCTCGTTTTGTGATCGAAGAGGCTCACGATGCGGATGTCGGACAAAATTCAGTTCAGCAATACAGCCTTAAAAAGAATGATAATTTCATTTTGGCTGCAAATGGAAACACAATAGAGCTTGTTCTTGATAAAGAGCTTGATCGTGAAAAACAACAAGAGATCAATTTGCTCCTCACAGCTCTAGATGGTGGCTCTCCTCAGAGATCAGGTACAGTAGTCATACACGTCACTGTACTGGATGCTAATGATAACGCCCCAGTGTTTAGCCAGGCCGTTTATAAAGCCAGTCTGCCTGAAAACTCTCCTGCAGATACTGTAGTGGTCACAGTGAGCGCTACTGATGCAGACGAGGGAATCAATGGAGATGTGACTTATGACTTTGGTCATGTTACTGAAGATGTAAAGAAGATATTTAGTATTGATCGTAAATTAGGTGAGATACGAGTAATTGGCAGTGTTGACTATGAAGCTACAACATCATTTGAAATGCGCGTTAAAGCAAAAGATGGATTTGGTCTATCATCTCATGCTAAGGCAATCATCTCTATCACTGATGTGAATGACAACGCTCCTGTAGTCAATTTGAAATCACTGACTAATCTCATTCCAGAAGACACCCCACCTGGTACAGAGGTGGGCATCATTAACGTGCAGGATAGAGACTCCGAGAATAACAGACAGGTCCGCTGCTCCATTCAGCAAAACGTCCCTTTTAAGTTGGTTCCTTCTATTAAAAACTATTATTCTCTGGTGACCACAGGACAACTGGACCGTGAACTAGTGTCTGATTACAACATTACAATCAGTGCCACTGACGAGGGCTCTCCACCTCTGTCCTCCTCTAAAACTGTTCAGTTATCTGTAGCAGACATCAACGACAACCCACCTGTGTTTGAGGAACAGTCCTACAGCGCATATGTGACTGAAAATAACAAACCTGGCTCCACTTTATGTTCCGTTACTGCTCGAGACCCCGACTGGAGACAAAACGGTACAGTGATTTATTCTCTGTTATCCGGTGAGGTGAACGGTGCCCCGGTGTCCTCCTATCTATCTGTTAACGGAGACACGGGGGTGATCCACGCTGTGAGGTCGTTTGATTATGAACAGTTCAGGAGTTTTAAAGTCCACGTGATGGCCAGAGACAACGGTTCTCCTCCGCTCAGCAGCAACGTGACCGTCAGTGTCTTCATATCGGATGTGAATGACAACTCTCCTCAGATACTGTACCCCGCCCCGGAGGGCAACTCGTTCATGACCGAGCTGGTCCCCAAAGCTGCACACGGAGGCTCTCTGGTGTCCAAAGTGATAGCGGTGGACGCGGACTCCGGACAGAACGCCTGGCTGTCCTATCATATAGTGAAATCCACTGATCCGGGACTTTTCACTATTGGTCTCCACAGCGGAGAGATCAGGACACAGCGGGACATTTCTGAATCTGACAGCATGAAGCAGAACCTTATTGTGGCAGTGAAAGATAACGGACAGCCCTCTCTCTCTGCCACGTGTTCCATGTATTTACTTATTTCTGATAACTTGGCTGAGGTGCCAGAACTGAAGGATATTTCTTATGATGAGAAGAATTCCAAACTGACCTCTTATCTGATCATCGCGCTGGTGTCTGTGTCCACCTTTTTTCTGACCTTCATTATCATCATCCTGGGCGTGAGGTTTTGTCGCAGGAGAAAGCCCAGGCTGTTGTTTGATGGAGCAGTGGCCATCCCCAGCGCTTATCTCCCTCCTAATTACGCAGATGTTGACGGCACAGGAACTTTACGCAGCGCTTACAATTATGACGCATACCTGACAACAGGTTCTAGAACCAGTGACTTTAAGTTTGTGACGTCTTACAATGACAACACACTTCCTGCTGACCAGACTCTGAAGAAAAGTCCATCTGACTTTGCCGAGGTTTTTGGAGAGTTGGAGGGGTCCCCAGAGGTATGAATATCCTAGTGACATGGAATGTATTCAAACAGATTTGCAGACATGTTCATAACATTTAAGTCAGTTTTCTTTTTTTTTTTTTAATTATGTTTAATTTAGATTGCTTTTTATTTGTCGTTTTCACTGCCTGTGCATCATGTCAAAATTGTTCAGAGTTGATTTTATCATTGATCATTAATTTTCACTCATCATGAATCTCCAAACTGATATTTCTTATCATCAACCTGGTTTCTTTGTTAATAACAAACTTCCTGAATGCATTTTATAGTCAATCAGTTGCTGTTGTGTGCAATAACTATATGCACTTTATCCAGACTCTGAAGACATGGCATGAGGACCATTAGTTCTGGAAAAAGTTATGATGTGTTAGATTTAAGTAGACTGCTGGTGTTTACTGGTTATTCAAATAAATCAGGGATTTCTGAGAAAGGCTATTTTCTCTCACTTGTATATAGTACATATATATTTTTCTCAATTAACTTTATGGAACTATAAGTGATGCATTGTTCCCTCCGCCATTTTTGTTCCTTGATGTGGTACATTTTTAAACCTATAGATTAGTCAAACATTTTATTTGGGCTGATCACTCATTATTCATATGTTGTTGTTGACATTGTTTGGCCTACATAAAAGATCACATTGTGACTTCCATTTTTTGAGGTGTCCTTTCCTACATTGTTGTTTGTGTGTAAACTTTATTTTTCATGGCATATTTTTCTGCCTGTAGTGCTCTCAAATCTTGATAGAAACATCGGTTTTAATAGCAGTTCAAAAATAATATGCATTTCACTCATTAGCGTGAAAGCAACATACAGGAGTGCAGTGTAACTCGGTTTTTGTAGCTTCAATATATAGACTGTCAATATTGAATGACGTCTCTCACACAATCACATGGTCATTGTTTCAGAGGAAATTATCTCTGTGGCCATATTTGGCACCGTATCTCATTTTCAAGTTGACTTTCTTGACAAATGTTTCTGGCAAGCACTGATATTTCTCTATATTCCATGGAAATATGTCATGGTGTTTTGCAAACGGCTCTATGTATGACACACGTTGTATGACTGAAAACCTATTCAGACATGCTATTGTTGTATGGTAGCAGCATACTGCATATCACAGGTGGAACACACTGCCTGAAGTATGTAGGTCTTTACATCTAAAGCCTGTCCAGTCTCCTTTTTTAAACATCTATGCTAAAATTACCTCTCTTGTTGTATTTGATTCCTGCCTGATTTTAATACAGTTTAAGATTCAAGACAATGATGAAAAAATGAATGGGTTGTTTTATTTGATAAATTTATCTTGCCATCTTTTTTAATAGAAGGGGATGTCCTGTGGCGATGCCATCATTGTTTGTGCTGACTTAGTTCTATGAGAAAGCTTCTGATTTTGCTTTGAAGACCTTTTTCTGACTGTCTGTTAGTTGTGTTTTTGAGAGGATTCAAACTGTCAGACTGTATCCTGGATCTCTATTGTAACTTTCCGAAGGATAGTTTTACTGTTCAGTGTAATGCCAAGTGACCCTGTCTTGACTGCGCTAGAGTGTCAATTCAGATGTTAACAGCCTGTCTCGCAGTGCATAGCCACAGCAAGTTTTAAGACTTTCTGATTTTTTAAGTTTTCTCTTGATTGTTGGCACTTCTTTATTTTAAAATACAGTGATAATATCTTTTTTTTCTTGGTCTGACTTTTCTGAGTCAAATATTTCTGTGTAGAAAGTTAATGCATGTCTCTTATTCCTTCAGGAGCTTTAAAAGTGAAACTTTGCTGAGCGCAAGTTCAGACTGTTTGTAGGATGTCAGACCAATGATGGGTCAAAGACAGTCCATCTTGCTACTGGATCTAGTTACAAACTTAGTGATGTCAACATTTCTCAGACCTACAAACTTAAATGTAGGAATTCAGTTCACATGTATAGTCAGACAAATGCTTTGTTACGATCCATGATGTTAAACTATTGCTGTACCTTGAGATAAGCCTGCCACCAATAAATTAATCAAAACAAAAATCTGGCAATCCCACTAACGTGGCACAATGAAGGCAGGACTCTTCTATGGGCAGGTACTTCTTAATCATACTGTAGACAATATTGTTTATGATAACAAAGTTGTTTAAAGGTATTGTCTGACTTTGAATTCAAATTGCAAAAACACGTATGGCTGTTTTCATACTGCAATTAGAAGCTCACTGCAGTCATGCCTCTGCAACAGTCCACTGAGACTCAAAACTTACTTTAAAGACAGTGCATATACAATAATACACCTAAATGTGTATGTATCAAAATATTACCTCAGTCCAACACAACAAAATTCTGAGCAATACAGACAAACTGTTCAAAGCTTAGACCCCACACTTGCTGATGTGTGCATCATGGTTATAATAACAACAGCATTTTAATTTTAAACATTTTAGCAGAACAGACACAGTGAAGACGGACTAACGCCTGGTGCAGAAATGTCCTGATGAAAAGGCAACAATAAACATCAATTCTACCTCTTAGAGGATTATGAAGTGATGTGTATTTACAACTTGGATACAGATAAAAATAGACAGGGAACTTTTTTCAATTACCTTGTATCTGACAAAGATTATTTTCTATATACGTTTTATACAATAGCCGATACTTATACTTGCCTGTTGTCATCAGACCTTGTTATGACCCTGTCTTTCATGCACTGGACTAAATGCATAGTTGTACTTGTTGCTGCTGATGTCCTGATTTGGACTGACTGATGTTTCAGAAGCTATAAACATCGAAGTAAATGTATGTTTTGTTTTATGCAGAGGGCTACTACAAATTTTAACAGTGTTCCGTTTGATTTTTGTAGTCAGTGTTATTGTTGAACCTAACTCACGGTGTCGCTATACACCAACCTTTAGATGGTTTAATTCCTCTGTCCTTTGTGGACAGACAGTCTTGTACACTCATTGCGTGATCTAGATATCGAGACAGTCGCGGTGAATTGGTACTGTTATTCGTGGTGAGTGGTTTAACCGTGTTGGTTGTATCCATACTTTGTCGTCGAAGGAACTGGTGCTTGACGATGGATTTAAAAATGTTCGCCTTTCAGCCGTACAGCTTCTATTTCCTGCTTCATTTTTTGCATGCCGCATATGGAGACATGAGCTATTCTCTTCCAGAGGAGATGAAACGGGGATCAGTGATTGGAAATATAGCCAAGGATCTTGGGCTGGAGACGGGCGCTTTCTCTAACAGGAGAGCTCGTATTGACACGGATGGGACTGACAAACGTTACTGTGACATAAACCTGAACAACGGAGAACTGATTGTGGCTGACAGGATTGACCGAGAGGGGCTTTGTGGAGAAAAGGCTTCGTGCATCCTAAAACACGAGCTTGTGCTGGAGAATCCTCTCGAGCTCCATCGTATTAGTCTACACATTCAGGATATTAATGATAACTCGCCACAATTTAACGAAGAAATGATCAATATAGAAATTCAAGAGTCAGCAGACAGAGGAGCTCGTTTTGTGATCGAAGAGGCTCACGATGCGGATGTCGGACAAAATTCAGTTCAGCAGTACAGCCTTAAAAAGAATGATAATTTCATTTTGGCTGCTAATGGAAACACAATAGAGCTTGTTCTTGATAAAGAGCTTGATCGTGAAAAACAACAAGAGATCAATTTGCTCCTTACAGCTCTAGATGGTGGCTCTCCTCAGAGATCAGGTACAGTAGTCATACACGTCACTGTACTGGATGCTAATGATAACGCCCCAGTGTTTAGCCAGGCCGTTTATAAAGCCAGTCTGCCTGAAAACTCTCCTGCAGATACTGTAGTGGTCACAGTGAGCGCTACTGATGCAGACGAGGGAATTAATGGAGATGTGACTTATGAATTTGGTCATGTTACTGAAGATGTGAAGAAGATATTTAGTATTGACAGTAAATTAGGTGAGATACGAGTAATTGGCACTGTTGACTATGAAGCTACAACATCATTTGAAATACGCGTTAAGGCAAAAGATGGATTAGGTCTATCATCTTATGCTAAGGCAATCATCTCTATCACTGATGTGAATGACAACGCTCCTGTAGTCAATTTGAAATCACTGACTAATCCTATTCCAGAAGACACCCCACCTGGTACAGAGGTGGGCATCATTAACGTGCAGGATAGAGACTCTGAGAATAACAGACAGGTCCGCTGCTCCATTCAGCAAAACGTCCCTTTTAAGTTGGTTCCTTCTATTAAAAACTATTATTCTCTGGTGACCACAGGACAACTGGACCGTGAACTAGTGTCTGATTACAACATTACAATCAGTGCCACTGACGAGGGCTCTCCACCTCTGTCCTCCTCTAAAACTGTTCAGTTATCTGTAGCAGACATCAACGACAACCCACCTGTGTTTGAGGAACAGTCCTACAGCGCATATGTGACTGAAAATAACAAACCTGGCTCCACTTTATGTTCCGTTACTGCTCGAGACCCCGACTGGAGACAAAACGGTACAGTGATTTATTCTCTGTTATCCGGTGAGGTGAACGGTGCCCCGGTGTCCTCCTATCTATCTGTTAACGGAGACACGGGGGTGATCCACGCTGTGAGGTCGTTTGATTATGAACAGTTCAGGAGTTTTAAAGTCCACGTGATGGCCAGAGACAACGGTTCTCCTCCGCTCAGCAGCAACGTGACCGTCAGTGTCTTCATATCGGATGTGAATGACAACTCTCCTCAGATACTGTACCCCGCCCCGGAGGGCAACTCGTTCATGACCGAGCTGGTCCCCAAAGCTGCACACGGAGGCTCTCTGGTGTCCAAAGTGATAGCGGTGGACGCGGACTCCGGACAGAACGCCTGGCTGTCCTATCATATAGTGAAATCCACTGATCCGGGACTTTTCACTATTGGTCTCCACAGCGGAGAGATCAGGACACAGCGGGACATTTCTGAATCTGACAGCATGAAGCAGAACCTTATTGTGGCAGTGAAAGATAACGGACAGCCCTCTCTCTCTGCCACGTGTTCCATGTATTTACTTATTTCTGATAACTTGGCTGAGGTGCCAGAACTGAAGGATATTTCTTATGATGAGAAGAATTCCAAACTGACCTCTTATCTGATCATCGCGCTGGTGTCTGTGTCCACCTTTTTTCTGACCTTCATTATCATCATCCTGGGTGTGAGGTTTTGTCGCAGGAGAAAGCCCAGACTGTTGTTTGATGGAGCAGTGGCCATCCCCAGCGCTTATCTCCCTCCTAATTACGCAGATGTTGACGGCACAGGAACTTTACGCAGCGCTTACAATTATGACGCATACCTGACAACAGGTTCTAGAACCAGTGACTTTAAGTTTGTGACGTCTTACAATGACAACACACTTCCTGCTGACCAGACTCTGAAGAAAAGTCCATCTGACTTTGCTGAGGTTTTTGGAGAGTTGGAGGGGTCCCCAGAGGTATGCATATCCTAGTGCGATCAAATTGTATTCAAATAGGTTCAGAGTTTAGAGAAGTTCATAAAATTAAGTAAATCAATTTTTTTTTTGTTTTTGTTTTTTTTTTTTTGTTTTTTTTTAATATGGATGACTTTTTATTTGTCATTTTTTTGTCTTTATATGCTTTATAAGAGTTTGTTGTATCACCAAACCCCAAGTTTTCATTTTTCTTACTGATGGAATAGTACCACATAATATCTGAAAGACATGAAATGTAAGTGTCAATCAAATTATCCCACTATATTTTTTTGAACTGAACCTTTAAAGCACTGATCAGCTAGGTCATCAAGGCTGCAATATGACTGACTTTCATTGATGACCTTTGACACAGTCTGTATGTGCCATAACGTTTCTCTTAATGCTAAAGCACATCGTCAACACAATAATGATCATTGCTGCAGAGGAAACATCTGTGTCTATGTCATTACACATCATTTTCAGTATGTGCCTTACATGCTAAAGGTTTGTTTTTTGGTAGACACTTAAACCCAGGGAATTACCATGATGATGATAGCAGACTGATTTACATATCTTAAAAGTTAAATGACTGGAAACCTAATCTAATGTCTAATGATGGTTCTTCAGATGGATGGCATCACCTGTTATATGTAGATCTTTACTTTCCCATGCAGTGTACTATGCTTTGTTAACAGGTGTGTTTGTTTGTTCTGTAGTATGGGCTCTTTTGCAGTGACTGTGGTGACTCAGTGATGTGCTTCGACTGAATGATGTTTATTTTATTCATGACATTCTGAAACATATGTGTTTTTTTCAGTCTGTGTTTTCATTGGAAAGATCCAGCCTTGGTCTTGTGTTGCATTTTTTCTCAGGTGACTTGACAGAATATCAGTCACCTTAATCATCAAAATGCATTCTGAGTTTCATACAGATCTAGACAGGTCATGCTGACAGATGCAGTCACTTTTCCTTTCAGATAACTCAGATAACAAGTTTATGAGTTTAATAACAGATTTACTTGGTTACTTGTATCTAGGCTATACTGTCTGGTCCGGTTGTTTTAATATGTTGTTAAGTCTTGGTTCTCATCCATCTGCATTGGCTTGGTAGAATTCATTGACAAAGTGAATCTTTTGTCTCTGTTCTGTGACTGAAGGAAGGGATTTGTTTTTTCATTCCATATTTTACTGCAGTCAGGTTTGATTTTGTATCCACATGAAATCACTGTGGTATTTGTATCTGCAGTGTTATAAAAGTGTGTAGTATTATGCTTAGTTCCAGTTGTCTTTAAAGGTTGTGATGTTTTTACTTAAATCAGAGACAAAACACAACTGAATGTTTCTGCATGCATCTAATACATCTTGAAAAAAAGGAGTTTCCCTCACTCTGCTCTTGCATTCAAGACATTTATTGAATCTTAACATCAAATTATTATTTTGTCACCCCCTCAGACCCTCTTAATAATGTGCATTCTTATTGAATACAAAAGCAGCATGCAGAAAATGCCTTTATTACGACATGCAGAGCTTGTTGTTGCATTGTATTTAAAAAAAAAAAAAAAAAAAATATATATATATATATATATATATATATATATAATATATATATACATATATATATGTAGGTTATTTTGTTTCCAAGGAATCAGAACAAGTAGTGACAAAAGTTGAATATCTCTTCCTCTTTCTGAGTTTCTTTACAAACTTAGCAACATCGGCAGGACTAGAATTAACGAACATGCATGCAGTTCACAAAGGAAACTTTGTAAACTATAGACAGCTATATCGTAAGACTGTAACCAGTTATGAAACTCCAAACAGAAGTCTAAAAGTTAAGTGTGTGTATACAAACAGGGCTCTGCTGTCAGGAGATTCTACTATAGTGTTAGAAATTATATGGTGGGTGGATTATTCCACACTTGAAGAATAAATAGACTGGAAACTGATATCTTTTCAGCAGCTTTTAGTTTAATTTCCTCCGCAGTTTCATCAACTCCACACAGCTAATACTTATGTTTTCTTCTGATAGGCAATTACATAAAGCAATTAGAAGAAAGAAAGTCTTAACATTTGTTGACATGATGGCAAAACTTGAGGTGCTTTCGAAGTATTCATTGTGAATGATTTAAACTGTAGGTAAAATATGTGAACTTATGAGTAAATACTTAGCTGTCTAAACTTTTTGTGTTGCTTTGTAACTACATGATTTAACTTCCCAGCTTAAATATTGCATGCATATACTTCTCTTTGAAATTTGTCTACGGATTCAGGTGCTCAATATTACCAAACTTTTGTGAACCTGCAGATGTACAAATCATTATTGAAGTGATTATGGCCAATTGCCACTTTTAAAAGCAGTAGAAAGTGTCCAAGCTCAACGAATTATTAAATAGTCAACAAGAAATATCCAGAAATTCATTTTTTTTTTTTTTTTTTTTTTTTTTTTTCTGGTTACTGAGGACACAATCATACAGCATCAACAGGAGAACAGTAGTTCAGTTAAACATCCAACAGTTTAAATTGTATAGATGCTAGATATAGATATAGATGCTACCATGCTAGTCATAGCATAGGAGCACTTGAGATTGAACATTTTAAACAATACTTAAGTAGAACCACTGACCTTTACAGATATTGCAATCACTAGACCAGGTTACCTCAAACGGTCACAGGAAATACCAGTCTGCATTTTGCCCATATGAGAGTCATTAGTTAATGTTGTTAGTTTGATTGTTTCCTGATTTGAACCTCATGGATACTTACAGTTAAACATATTGCTTAAACATCTTGGTAGCTGTAGTTTCTGTTTCATATACAGATAAATTATAAGCAGGTTACAGGCAATTTAAGTGTTACTTTTATTTATCTGTGTGTTTTTGTTTAACTTTACTCACGGTGGCGCTATACACCAGCGTTAGGATGTTTGAATTCCTCTATCGTTTAGTGTGGACACACATCCTTGTGCTCCTGTGTCTAGATAGGGACATTCGCCCAGGAGCCTAAGTCGCTTTTGTTCGCTTTATTCTTCATCCCGGTGTGATCTCATCGTTGATGATGGATTCGACAATAATCTGGTTTCGGATATGCGGATTTTATGTCCTCCTTTTTTTGCGTGCAGTTTATGGAGACATGAGCTATTCTTTTCCAGAGGAGATGAAACGGGGATCAGTAATTGGAAATATAGCCAAGGATCTTGGGCTGGAGACAGGCGCTTTCTCTAACAGGAGAGCTCGTATTGACACGGATGGGACTGACAAACGTTACTGTGACATAAACCTGAACAACGGAGAACTGATTGTGGCTGACAGGATTGACCGAGAGGGGCTTTGTGGAGAAAAGGCTTCGTGCATCCTAAAACACGAGCTTGTGCTGGAGAATCCTCTTGAGCTCCATCGTATTAGTCTACACATTCAAGATATTAATGATAACTCGCCACAATTTAACGAAGAATCGATCAACATAGAAATTCACGAGTTAGCAGACAGAGGAGCTCGTTTTGTGATAGAAGAGGCTCACGATGCGGATGTTGGGCAGAATTCAGTTCAGCAGTACAGCCTTAAAAAGAATGATAATTTCATTTTGGCTGCTAATGGAAACACAATAGAGCTTGTTCTTGATAAAGAGCTTGATCGTGAAAAACAACAAGAGATCAATTTGCTCCTTACAGCTCTAGATGGTGGCTCTCCTCAGAGATCAGGTACAGTAGTCATACACGTCACGGTACTGGATGCTAATGATAACGCCCCAGTGTTTAGCCAGGCCGTTTATAAAGCCAGTCTGCCTGAAAACTCTCCTGCAGATACTGTAGTGGTCACAGTGAGCGCTACTGATGCAGACGAGGGAATTAATGGAGATGTGACTTATGACTTTGGTCATGTTACTGAAGATGTGAAGAAGATATTTAGTATTGATCGTAAATTAGGTGAGATACGAGTAATTGGCACTGTTGACTATGAAGCTACAACATCATTTGAAATACGTGTTAAGGCAAAAGATGGATTAGGTCTATCATCTTATGCTAAGGCAATCATCTCTATCACTGATGTGAATGACAACGCTCCTGTAGTCAATTTGAAATCTCTGACTAATCCTATTCCAGAAGACACCCCACCTGGTACAGAGGTGGGCATCATTAACGTGCAGGATAGAGACTCCGAGAATAATCGACAGGTCCGCTGCTCCATTCAGCAAAACGTCCCTTTTAAGTTGGTTCCTTCTATTAAAAACTATTATTCTCTGGTGACCACAGGACAACTGGACCGTGAACTAGTGTCTGATTACAACATTACAATCAGTGCCACTGACGAGGGCTCTCCACCTCTGTCCTCCTCTAAAACTGTTCAGTTATCTGTAGCAGACATCAACGACAATCCACCTGTGTTTGAGGAACAGTCCTACAGCGCATATGTGACTGAAAATAACAAACCTGGCTCCACTTTATGTTCCGTTACTGCTCGAGACCCCGACTGGAGACAAAACGGTACAGTGATTTATTCTCTGTTATCCGGTGAGGTGAACGGTGCCCCGGTGTCCTCCTATCTATCTGTTAACGGAGACACGGGGGTGATCCACGCTGTGAGGTCGTTTGATTATGAACAGTTCAGGAGTTTTAAAGTCCACGTGATGGCCAGAGACAACGGTTCTCCTCCGCTCAGCAGCAACGTGACCGTCAGTGTCTTCATATCGGATGTGAATGACAACTCTCCTCAGATACTGTACCCCGCCCCGGAGGGCAACTCGTTCATGACCGAGCTGGTCCCCAAAGCTGCACACGGAGGCTCTCTGGTGTCCAAAGTGATAGCGGTGGACGCGGACTCCGGACAGAACGCCTGGCTGTCCTATCATATAGTGAAATCCACTGATCCGGGACTTTTCACTATTGGTCTCCACAGCGGAGAGATCAGGACACAGCGGGACATTTCTGAATCTGACAGCATGAAGCAGAACCTTATTGTGGCAGTGAAAGATAACGGACAGCCCTCTCTCTCTGCCACGTGTTCCATGTATTTACTTATTTCTGATAACTTGGCTGAGGTGCCAGAACTGAAGGATATTTCTTATGATGAGAAGAATTCCAAACTGACCTCTTATCTGATCATCGCGCTGGTGTCAGTGTCCACCTTTTTTCTGACCTTCATTATCATCATCCTGGGTGTGAGGTTTTGTCGCAGGAGAAAGCCCAGACTGTTGTTTGATGGAGCAGTGGCCATCCCCAGCGCTTATCTCCCTCCTAATTACGCAGATGTTGACGGCACAGGAACTTTACGCAGCGCTTACAATTATGACGCATACCTGACAACAGGTTCTAGAACCAGTGACTTTAAGTTTGTGACATCTTACAACGACAACACACTTCCTGCTGACCAGACTCTGAAGAAAAGTCCATCTGACTTTGCTGATGCGTTTGGAGAATGCAATGGTTCTCCCGAGGTAGGAACACATTTCGCATAACTGAACCCACGTCAAACATTTTGAATAATCAGATCTTGTTGTTGGCTTTAACCCTTTTTAGCTGTCCAATTTCTTTCGTGGTAACTTACACTTTTATTGAGCACAGTTGTTAATAAGTAACCATGTTCAGTAACCAATATATTAAACCTCAGCTCTTTACATGTTTCATACCATATGTCCCAGACGACGTGTAAAACTTACACAACGTTACACGCACACACACACACACACACACACACACACACACACACACACACACACACACACACTCACTGCTTAATATCATGTTCCTCTGTCCTTGGTGCTGAACACTGATTTTCGGTTCGCTTGAACTCTGTCTAATAGTATGTTGTCGCTTTTTTGTTTGTTTGTTTTTACTGACATTATCAGAGGATGGTAGACAGTCATTTCTGTTTTGTTATTTATACCTGTTAAAATAAAAGTTGGAAATGCAGTAAAAGTGTTGGTTATGATCAGTACAGTTTGATCCATTACGAAGCTCTTGTATATCAAAGACATCTAGAGCTTTTGCAACTGTAAACATTCCTTCAGATGTGTACAGGAAGATCAACACTTACTACTCCATAATATTATATGAATGATGTGTAACTTTTCATTCACAGTTTATTTTATTTGCATAATGACAGTCTATAGTATATACACTCTACTAATATTACTTCTAGTGTTATTACAAAAAAAATAAAAAATTGTAGATCTCACATGGCTGATTTAATGGTGGAAATAAACTGTTCCTGTGTTGGTTGTTTTGATGTAGAGTGTACTGTAGCATGAATCTGCAGTGATTTTCTCTGAAGTACAATCTCTGGACACTAGCGTTTGGTAGCCTACTCCTGTCCTGTTTGGACACAGACCAAACTGTGATTAAGGTTCGGAGAACTAACTCTAACTCTGCACTGTAGAAGTCAATAGAGCAGAAAAAAACATATATAACGTACTGCAGGACCATTTAATGATGTGTTGCAGGCCCACATTAGCTTTCTGAGAGATTTGTAGATCTCAAAATATTCAAGGTTTCCAACCTTACTGTTGAGTATGACGAGTGCATGTGTCTAATAGAATACTGTACGCTGTTGTAATTATCATCCCACTCTCTTGATGGCGCTCTTTTTTTAATGTCTGACTCGTGGATGCTATGTCGTGTCTCACCCTCTCTATGCCAGTGGAACTGGAGTATTGGGTCAGAGCCGAGAGGTGTGTAGGCATGCGTGTTCGCGTTTGTCTGTGTGAGGGGAAGAAGGAGAGAGAGAGAGAGTGTGTGTGTATGTATGTATGTGTGTGAGTTAGAGTTGGAGCTCAGAGAGAGAGAGAGAGTGTAGTGGTGAAATGGGGAGAGAGAGAGAGATGAATCCAAGCTGACAGCTTTCTTAATAGAGCATGACTAACTCGGCCAGAGAAGCAGGGAACCGTCGGATTAAAGCAGCATTTTCAGTCTATATTTTTTATTTTTAGGATTGGACTATATTATCGACAATAGATCGGTTTATGAAAGGACAGTTAATAATGGATCAAGGAATAAAATTAAAATGGTCGCTGCGTTTTTTACTGTTCAGCCTCGTTTTTGGTTTTTCGTTCGGAGAAGTCCGTTACGTCCTTCCAGAGGAGATGCAGCGGGGGTCGGTTATCGGGAATGTTGCGCGGGACCTGGGGCTGGAAGTGACCGATCTTAATGCTCGACGAGCCCGTGTTGTTGCAGAAGGAACACGCCAGCTGTGTGAACTAGAGACTGCGTCAGGCAACCTTTTGATCAGCCAACGGATAGACCGAGAGGAGCTCTGCGCGCAAGCCAGTGTCTGCATCTTACAGTATCAGCTCTTACTCGAAGACCCTCTTCAAGCATACAGCTTAGTTTTGGATATTACCGATATAAATGACAACAGCCCGGTGTTCGCTGCTACGGAGATTAAACTAGATTTAGTCGAATCCACCGTTCTGGGGAGACGCTTCCCCTTGGAGAGCGCGCATGACCCCGATTTGGGAACGAACTCAGTCCGCGAATATAAACTGAACCTGAATGATCACTTTGCGTTGGAAATGAGTTCCCAAATTAACGGCAATGCGTATCCGGAATTGGTTCTTAAAAAAGCTTTAGACCGGGAGGCACAAGCTGAACATGTATTGAAAATCAATGGAATTGATGGGGGGAATCCAGTCAGATCGGGAACTGCTTCCATTCATATCCGTGTCTTGGACGCCAATGACAATGTCCCAGTTTTCAGCCAACGAGTTTACAAAGCCTCTGTGCCAGAGAACTCGGCCATCGGGACTGTCATAGCAACACTGAATGCCACGGACTTGGATGAAGGTGTTTATGGAGAGTTAACGTATTCTTTCAGTCATCTGTCAGACAAGATGGGGGGAGTTGTTGAAATTAACCCTCTGAGTGGAGAAGTTCGTGTGGCAGGTCTTATTGACTATGAAGAGGCTAGTACGCACGAACTGGATGTTCAGGCTAAAGACGGTGGTGGTCAGGCCTCTCACTCTAAACTTATAATTGACATCATTGATCTAAATGACAATAAACCTGTGATAGAGATAAAGTCAACCTCTGCTAACGTGGCTGAAGACTCGAAACCGGGAACTATGGTTGCTCTGATAAATGTTTATGATCTGGACACTGGGAGCAGTGGGCGTGTCACGTGCACAATCTCAGACAATGTTCCATTTAAATTTGTGTCAGAGGTCAAAAACTATTACATGTTGGTGACCGACGGAATACTAGACAGAGAATTTCAGCCAGAGTACAACATCACAGTCACTGCCACTGATGCGGGCTCTCCCTCACTCTCTAGTGTAAAAGTTATAAAGATCGTGGTTCATGATATAAATGATAACCCCCCAACTTTTACGCAAAGCGAGTACGTTGCCAACATCTTGGAAAACCAACCCGTTGGCACATTTGTGATAAAAGTTACAGCAGAGGACATTGACGACGGGTCTAATGCTAAAATATTCTACCAAATATCAAGGGACACAAACTCAGAAGTGTCCTCCTTCCTTACCATCAACACAGAAACAGGAGAGCTCTTCACATCACGCCTCTTTGATTACGAGCTGTCAGTTCACTTCCAAATTAAGGTGACAGCTCGAGATGGAGGCGATCCTCCACTCTCCAGCACCTGCACCGTAAACGTTTTTATCAAGGACCAAAATGACAATGCACCTGTTGTCCTATATCCAGTCCAAACCACCGGGTTCATTGCTGAGGATATAGTACCAGCTGAAGCGCCCAAAGGTTACCTGGTTACGAAGGTGGTAGCTGTGGACGCCGACTCTGGCCATAACGCCTGGCTTTCCTACAGAATAATCCACGCAACGCGGCCCGACCTGTTTATGGTCGGTCTGCATACAGGAGAAATCAGAACTATGCGAGCATTTGTGGAGGATGATGAACCGAAACAAACTGTTTTAGTTTCAGTGACGGATAATGGACCAGAATCTCTCTCTGCTACTATTACAGTCAGTGTCGTCATTGGAGAAGGACTGCCTGTTTTAAACGAACTCTTTGAATTTGCAGATGAACCACGGGAGAGCGATAACTTAACTCTGTATTTGATTGTCGCCCTGGCAGCCGTTTCCTCTCTTTTCATCCTTTTAATCAGTGGAGTGTTTTATTTCAAACTCTGTCGGCGTAGTTATGTTTACCGTTCAACCGCCGCTAGTCTCCCTGTTTTCCCCATGGCCTACTGTACCCCTAATTTTACAGATTTAAGCCGCTGTGGGACCCTGCTCAAAGATGAGCGATATGATTCATTCTTGACCACTGGGTCGTGGAGAGGTGATTTTCGTTTCGCCTCAAACACAGACACTGACACACTTAAGAAAAGAAGTGCAGCCTATCAAAAAAACACCCTAAGGCGAGCTAGTACAGACAGAGCTACTTTGAAGATGAGGGCAGGTGCGCCGCATCCTTGTTACGTGGTCAAATGAAACTAGGACCTTTTGACTTGCAAATATGTTATAGTTACAGTATACGTTTTACCATGGTTGTATAAAATTTCTAGTGGAATACATATTGTGGTTGTGTATGTTTAAAATGTGAACATTTTCCAACCGAAACACTTTTGCATGCACACTTGTTAATGCATCAAAATGTTTTGTTTCTATTTGCAACATCATCCCCCAATATCCCAAACCTGAACCACGACAATCATAACGTTGTAGATAGTAGCATAGAAAATAGTATCATTGTGGCATAAATAAAGTAATTATTCTGTCCAGATAAGTTTTGTTTTAGATTGTTTTTATCAAAGGCCAAAAAAGTTTGTAACAAACGGTATGCCTCCGTGAGAGGGATATAAGCTATTTAATATATTTAATTCAGGCTAATGTGTCTCCTTTTGAAATTGCTGTAACTTCGCTGTAACTTCACTATTACTTCTGATCGTGCGTAAGCTGAGGAATTGCAGTGTAGACTGTTCATCTTTCGCTTTGCTCTGGCATATTTCTCTGTTCCTATGTTTATGTTATTGTCTAAAATGGCCTTATTGTCATTTTTTTGATGTAGCAAAGTCTTGATAACGCTACGTTGTGGTTTTAAGCAATAATACATGATTTTTTGTGAGACAGGCATAACAAAAGCTTTGCACTTAATGCTATGTAATTGAACAATATGTGAATAGACTATGACTGTGTACTAATGACAAATAAACTTCAAGAAGAGAAGATTGTGTTTTACTTCTCCGTTGGCTCAAATCTGGTGAAGCACACAAGCAAAGGACATTTACATAACAACATGAACCCAAACTGATGGCCATCATAACAGTTCAAGACATATGTAATTAACATGGAAAACAAAACCTGCAAGGAAACTTAAAAACATTCATGTCAGTGCAGAGCAACACATATTTGCAACATATTGACCAAACTTAAATGAACCTCCCCTACATCCTCTTACTTCTCTGCGTTGGCCTCAAACATGGACAGTGCAATATTAGCATACACTTGCAAGTCAAACACAATGAATGCAACACAACATGTATAAATAACTGCAGACAGACAACAAACAACAACAAAGTTGAAATTCAAATTTGACTTATATATAATTGTCCAGTCAGACAACAGTACTTGTTGTGTGACTGTGTGTGTGTGTGCGTGTGTGTGCGTGTGTGTGTGTGTGTGTGTGTGTGTGTGTGTGTGTGTGTGTGTGTGTGTGTGTACCTGCCTGCCTGCAACTGACTGACTGGTCATGAAGCAGTGAGGTTTTGTCATCAACCAATCTATAATAATGTGAATTTGTGTGTGTTCTTGTTCACGTTATATCTGCAGGCTAATCATAATTTCATTCTTGAAAGGAGTGGAATAAAGCTGTGTTTTTGTATTTTTTATTTTTTTATTTATTGCACATAACTGGGTTAAACAGTATGGTTGACAATAAGGATAATACAACAATAAGAAAAAAAATAACAATAACAATGAATAAGAGATAAGTGAGTCACTTTTACATGGCTAATTTTAGTTAACACAAACATCACAGACTTTGATGGGAGGGTTAAGTGTTGGAAAAGTGCAGACACATTATATATGTAACTTAGTAGTAGGAGTTTCTAGCAAAACCTTGAAGCTTTACTTTTTTGTATTTATTTATAACAAAGAAGCTCTCTTTCGCTAGGTAATTGCATAAAGATCAGTTTCTTTTTCTTAGCACTTGACATTTGATTTGTTATATATTCCATGATACATGACTATTGTTCACTCTACTTTGGTTGCAATATAATAAACTGTCACTGAATTTAATTTAATTAAAATGTGATTTCAAATAAGTTGATAATTAATTTATGACACTGTTCAAAATAATAAAATCACAGGATCAGGGTAGAAGAATAAGGGATGCATAGGATATTGTAACTTAAGTGCTCAGAAACAGACTTGAAGGCTAAAAATTGCCTAAAATGTAAAATGTTAAAGCAGCCCCAGAAAATTCTACTATAGCACTTTGTTTGTGGTGACTTCTCTGGGGCATTTACAAAACATCACTGTGTGTCCATTATATTATTATCCACCATTATATTATCCCTTATTCCACCATTGAGATGTAAGTAATGCATATGAATGTAGTATCTAAGTATGTGACAATATGTGATTAATTAAGTTTTGAAGGATTTATACTAACTGTTTTCTTTTTTTTCCCTTTCTTTTCTCTGTGCTCTCCTTGAATGAAACACCCATTTCAATGCAGCAGGTAAGATCATTTTTGTATTTCTTTGTCTTTAAAGCCCGAACAGTACACTACAGTACACAAAAAAAAAGAAAAAAAAAAAAGAAATGTTAGTATTACAGACTCATCAACAGCATACACAACTTAAATTAATATGGAATACAGTTGACCCGGAATGAGTTTCTATGTCTATCCTTTTCTGTCTCTCTTTCCTCTCCACTCTTTTTCACCATAACCAAACTGTATTGAAACACCATATATATATATATATATATATATATATATATATATATATATAATATATATTAAATATATATATATATATATACATTATATCTAGTATATATAACCCAGCTGCAGCAGCTACATTACTCTTATTTGTGTACGCTTTGTGATTCCCTAGGCATATGAATATTAATAATCTAGCTTTGCTCTGCAGTCATTGCCTGACTAGTGCATATTCATGATGTGCAGAATGTATGAACAGGGGGACGATGAAAGGCACCATGGTGACCCATTTAAAAAAAAAAAAAAAAAAAAAACTACCTGTGCAGACACCATGTTGTAGCTGCATAGCGAAGATAATACTGCTGCGAAATGTGTCGGTACACGAGTAAGATGAGTATTGCCGCAGTTTCATACTAGATAGTCAGTTCCACTCAAATGTAGGTCACTGGATTCATCAGTCAGATTGCATCAGGAGAGATTATCTGTCTATCTATCTAGTCAGATGTTATTTATTGATTGACAGTCATTCTAAAATAGACTTTCATACTTGCATGGATTTTGATGTTGTGGATTAAAAACATTAAAGGTTAGACAGGAAGGGCTTATAAAGCATATATATTACAGACAAGATACAGTTTGAGCTTTGGTCCACACATGAAGTTATTTCACAGTTACTGTTGGTGGTGCTGTTGCCTAAGCAAACTATGTGTCCGCTTTGTCACAAGTCAACGCCCGTCTAAGAAATAATAAGGCGATGGTTGTGTGCATATTCTCAGGCTCTAGCGTGGATGATTGCATTATGTCGATTTGACTGAAGACAATACAGTCAATATTGTGAGCGAGATACGAGGTCTCTCCCTATACGGATAACTGTGTATATGTCGATCTGATGGGAAGAAATGGATACTCTAAAGAGAACGGGCACCTCATTGGATTGGAGATTCTCCATTTTGCTTTTCTGTGTCGTTGCTGCGGTTAGCGGACAAATTCGTTATTCTATCCCAGAAGAGATGAGAAAAGGGCTGCTTGTCGGAGACATTGCAAAAGACCTGGGCTTGGATATCAGAAGGTTGGTTTCTGGTCGGGCTCGACTTGTTGTAGATAGTGATAACCAATATGTCGCGCTGAACCAGAACAAAGGACATATTGTTGTCAATGAAAGAATTGACAGAGAAAAATTATGCGCCAAGAAATCACCCTGTAGCTTTAGTCTAGAAATTGTCCTCGAAGATCCACTCGAATTGTTTTCCATTACCATCGAAATTCAGGATGTAAACGACCATGCTCCTGCTTTCCCCAAAAAAGAAATTAATTTGGAAATAAGCGAATCGACGCCCATAGGGACTGTATTCTTGCTTGATAACGCAGCTGATCCTGACGTAGGAATAAATGCACTGCAAAGTTATTCTTTAAAGACAAATGATCATTTTGTTCTCAAACAACACACTCGGACAGATGGGAGTAAATATGCTGAAATGATGCTTCAGAGTGGTTTGGACCGCGAGAAACAAAGCGAACATACGCTCATATTAACGGCTGTTGATGGTGGGGAACCGCAGAGGTCTGGAACAGTAAAGATACACGTATCTGTTCTGGACGCAAACGATAATGCACCCGTGTTTACGCAGTCTTCATACAAAGCATCTGTCTTGGAAAACGTTTTGCGCGACACTGTTATTATTCGAGTCAGTGCTGTGGATGCGGACCAAGGTTACAATGGTAACGTCACATACGCTTTTACCCACTTAGAAGAAAAATCCTCTTTTCCTTTCGAAATAAATTCGTACACGGGTGAGGTTAAACTCATCGGTGAAATCGATTACGAGGTTTTTTCAAATTACGAAATAAACCTTCAAGCAAAAGATCCATGGGGGGTAGTGGGCGTCAGCAAATTGATAATTGAAATTGGAGATGTGAATGACAACAGTCCAATAATCACAATGGCTTCATTTTCAGGTAAAATTTCAGAGGATTATTCTCCTGGTACAGTTGTGGCCTTGATTAGTGTCCAAGATAAAGATTCTGGAAAAAATGGCCAAGTTCAGTTAAATATAGATGAAAACCTTCCGTTCAAAATCAAATCGTCTCTCAGAAACTATTATACATTAGTCACTGAGCAAAAGCTCGACCGAGAAAAGAGTTCCAGGTACAACATCACTCTCACTGCCACAGATGAGGGCTTGCCTGCCTTATCAAGCAAGAAAACTATTGTTTTAGAGGTTACTGATATTAATGACAACGCACCAGCTTTCAGCCAAAGTGTTTATGGAACTCAGGTAATGGAGAACAATTCCCCTGGTGTCACTCTGTTGCAGATCCACGCCACGGATCCAGACCAGGGCCAGAATGCACGAATATCATATTTTCTAATTGATGGCGAGGTTAGTGGAAATTCGGTCTCCACATATTTCTCTATTAATACAGAGAGTGGGGTCATTCAGTCTTTGCGTTCGCTTGACTATGAGCAAGTCAAAGAGTACAAACTACGAGTTAAAGCGCAAGATGCAGGGTCGCCACCGCTGAGTAGTAATACGACAGTTATTGTGCGTGTTCAGGACCAGAACGACAACCCTCCTCAGGTTCTGTATCCAGTCCAGACTGGTGGCTCTCTGGTGGATGAAATGGTGCCTCGTTCAGCAGATGTGGGCTATCTGGTCACTAAAGTGGTGGCTGTTGATGTGGACTCTGGACAGAATGCCTGGCTCTCCTATAAACTGCAGAAAGCCACAGACAGGGCGCTGTTTGAAGTGGGCTTACAGAATGGAGAAATAAGAACTATCCGCCAAGTCACTGATAAAGATGCTGTGAAACAAAGACTGACTGTTATAGTGGAGGACAACGGGCAGCCCTCTCGTTCAGCTACAGTCATTGTTAACGTGGCGGTGGCGGACAGCTTCCCTGAAGTGCTGTCGGAGTTCATTGACTATACACATGACAAGGAGTACAATGACAACCTGACTTTTTACTTAGTGCTGGCTTTGGCTGTAGTTTCCTCCCTCTTCATCACGTGTTTAGTGGTTATTATATCGGTGAAAATCTACAGATGGAGACAGTCTCGCATCCTGTATCACTCCAACCTCCCTGTGATTCCATATTATCCACCACGTTACTCAGACACTTTGGGGACAGGGACTCTCCCACATGTGTACAACTACGAGGTGTGCAGGACGACTGACTCCAGAAAGAGTGACGTCAAGTATGCTCAACCGATGAGTCAAAGTTTGGTTAGTGTGGATGATGCTGGAGTTGAAACTCCGCTGAATGGAGAGCAGTCATCAACAATGTCTCGCATGTCTACTCTGGTAAGTTTTCCTGTTACACAAATCTGCCCTTACATCTGTGAACGTTGACGTTTATATTTTTGTGATTATTAATTGTAGGTGGAAGTTTGAACACACACACACACACACACACACACACACACACACGCACGCACGCACGCACGCACACACACACACGCGCGCGCGCGCGCACACACGCACACGCACACAAACACACTCACAACAACAACAACAACAAAAAAAAACATGTTGCACAGGCAGTACAGTGTTTATAGCTCATTCACTGTCCATGGTGCTGAAGTGCTGCTCTGCACTGAGACACTTCTTATTTGAGGTCTTCGGGTGAGCTGGTTGGATTTAGTTTTATAATTTGGTGACTGATTGTGACACCTTTTTCAGAGAGACAAACGGCACGTTCATTTCGAAGTGATTTTGCAATGATCTACAGTATATTTAAATCAGGTTAATTACCAGAAAACACACGACACACCCGTGTTCATTTTGTATGTTCTCTCTATCTTTCCCTTTCTCTTTAATCAGGCAAGGGTTGATGGTCTTACTGTTTACCAACAGAAAAGAGAACAAACTAGGCATATGTTTTCTGGTAGTTCTCCATATTGATGAATTTATTTATTTATTTTTATTATTATTTGGATTAGAATCAGCAATCATGGACGCATTTTTGTGACAAACATGCCATAACATAGAAACTAGCCAGTTGTTGTTTAAGTTTCTTATTTTATCCTCTAAGTGACGCTGTTGCCTGAAAAACAACTTCTACTGTGCATTGTGAGGCAGTGCTGTTCCCTCCTCTCTTACTGCGTTTTACATGAGGGGGTGATCTGTGTTTCACACAAGCTGGAGCTCATCGGACACTCACAGTTGGTTAGCACTTTTGTCACTATTCAGAAATTTGACCTGGAATGTATGCGTTTTCCAGACTGAGTTGAAATATTCACTCTATTGTTCGGTTTGCTTAAAGACCCTGTTTTCACATGGCATCTAAAAAACAACACCGAGACAGTGCTGCAAGATGGCGATTTCGAGGGCCAGTGTGCCTGTTTCTTTTTCAGTTTCTTTTTCTTAATCAAGCGGAGGCACAGATTCGTTATTCTATACCAGAGGAGATGAAGAAAGGGTCCCTTGTTGGAAACGTCGCACAAGATCTTGGTTTGGATCTGAAAAGGCTCCGTTCTGGCCGGGCCCGTATCGTGACCGGAGAGAACATCCAGTACACCGAGCTGAAGGCAGACAAAGGGACTTTGGTCGTGAATGAGAGAATAGACCGAGAGCTGCTTTGTGGAGACGTGACACCGTGTAGCTTTACCTTTGAGATTTTATTGGAAAAACCGATGGAGTTACACCCTGTAACAATAGAAGTATTGGATGTAAACGACAACGCTCCCACTTTCCAAAACAGCCACTTGGAATTTGAAATAAGCGAATCAACTGCGCTTGGTTCCCGTTTTGTTTTAGAGAGTGCAGACGATGCTGATGTCGGGGAAAACGGTCTACAGAACTATATTTTAACTCCGAACGACGATTTTATTTTGAAACAACATGTTTATCCGGACGGCAGTAAATATGTCGAAATGGTCCTTCAGAAACCCTTAGACAGAGAACGACAGCCACGCCTGTCTTTAAAACTGTTGGCTGTGGACGGCGGAAATCCACAAAGATCTGGTACAGTAAATATAGATGTCAATATTCTAGATGCTAATGATAACGCTCCTACATTTAATCAGTCTGTATATAAAGCCACCGTGATTGAAAATTCACCAAAAGGTACTCACATTGTTACTGTAAATGCAAGCGACATAGACAGTGGCTCAAATGGAAAGGTGACGTATTCCTTTTCAAAATCTAAAGCAGGAATAGCTGATTTCTTCGACATAGATGAAATCACTGGAAAAATATATGTGGCAAAGGAAATTGATTTTGAGAAAGACAAAAAAATTGAATTCAGGGTTGAAGCTAAAGATCAAGGAGGACTGACAGATTCTAGCAAAGTGGAAATTGATGTTATCGATGTAAATGATAATGCTCCCGCCATTAATGTCATGTCATTCACCAGTCCTGTGTCAGAAGACTCCCCTGTTGGTACCACCATTGGCATAATTAATGTTAAAGATATTGATTCGGGTGAAAACGGGCAAGTAAGGTGCTCGATCGAAGGCAATGTTCCTTTTAAAATCAAATCCAATTTAAGAAATTATTACGCATTGATGACTGATGCTGCATTAGATCGTGAAACTCTGTCAGAATGTAACATCACTGTTGTTGCCTCAGACGCAGGATCGCCTCGACTCTCAACTAAAAGAACCTTTTATCTGAAGATTTCTGATGTCAATGATAATGCTCCAGTGTTTCCACGAGGGCTTTATAGTGCATTCATTCCAGAGAATAACTCTCCAAGTGTGTCTGTACTGAGTGTTAATGCTAAAGACCCAGACGAAAACCAGAACTCACGTGTTTCCTATATTTTAGAAGACTGTGAGATCGGCGGATCTCCAGTTTCTGCATATGTTTCTGTGAATGCAGAAAGTGGAGTAGTTTATGCAGTGCGCTCATTTGATTATGAACAAATCAAACATCTCTTTTTTGTCGTCAGAGCGCAGGATGGAGGCTCTCCTCCACTCAGTAGTAATGTGACTGTAAAAATAATGGTCCAGGACCAGAACGACAACCCTCCTCAGGTTCTGTACCCAGTCCAGACTGGTGGCTCTCTGGTGGATGAAATGGTTCCTCGTTCAGCAGATGTGGGCTATCTGGTCACTAAAGTGGTGGCTGTTGATGTGGACTCTGGACAGAATGCCTGGCTCTCCTATAAACTGCAGAAAGCCACAGACAGGGCGCTGTTTGAAGTGGGCTTACAGAATGGAGAAATAAGAACTATCCGCCAGGTCACTGATAAAGATGCTGTGAAACAAAGACTGACTGTTATAGTGGAGGACAACGGGCAGCCCTCTCGTTCAGCTACAGTCATTGTTAACGTGGCGGTGGCGGACAGCTTCCCTGAAGTGCTGTCGGAGTTCACTGACTTTACACACGACAAGGAGTACAATAACAACCTGACTTTTTACTTAGTGCTGGCTTTGGCTGTAGTTTCCTTCCTCTTCATCACGTGTTTAGTGGTTATTATATCAGTGAAAATCTACAGATGGAGACAGTCTCGCATCCTGTATCACTCCAACCTCCCTGTGATTCCATATTATCCACCACGTTACTCAGACACTTTGGGGACAGGGACTCTCCCACACGTGTACAACTACGAGGTGTGCAGGACGACTGACTCCAGAAAGAGTGACTGTAAGTTCGGCAGAGCTGGTAGTCAGAACGTGCTGATAATGGACCCCAGTTCTACAGGGACGATGCAGCGGATACAGAGTGAGAAGAGCATCCTGGATGAACCAGACTCTCCTCTTGAGGTTAGTTAAATTATTTCACTTTGTCTTTGCTCTCTGTGTTTTATAGTTGGATTGGTCGCGTTCCCTTTCAGCACCATGGACAGCATCTCAGTCAGTTTGTGTCACTTGATAGTGAGCAGCCGAATGCATTTAGTGAACAGACATACTTTTGGTGTATTTCTTGATTCAATAATTTTCCAAACGTATCCTTTAGAATGAAGATTTGTTTTCTCTTTTCTCATAGAGTTCGTTTTTACCCTTCATTGTTTAATTTTTCAGTGAATGTGGAATTTAACATGGGTTGTTAAAGTTTGTTTTCATTTTCAAACATTGTAATTTCTACACTATAAATAGAATCTGCTCGGTTCAGTTTCAGAGTGTTAGTTCTTGTGTTAGACTCTAAGGGACGCTGTTGGTCAGTCAAATATTTTCTGTGTTGTGTCGTCATTTAGTCCATCCCTGACTGACATCACAGTGAAGAAGGCTCTCTGTGTTTAATCGAGGTTTGAGAGACCTTAGAGAGAACATGGTCTCACAGGCTTGCGTTTAAACGTTGAAGACGTATTTATATGTAACAGCCAATGGATTTTTGATACTTGGATTGTTGTTATATCAGTTGGATTTTCAACATTTTTTTTCGATTTGTTGCCATGATGGCAAACCGAGGATCTGTCAGCTGCATATCCGCAAGATGGCGATTGTTTTATGGATTTCGACGGCAGATGATACTACTTATTTTGTTGCTTCATGTGGTTAACATGGTAGGTGGTCAGATTCGTTATTCTATACCAGAGGAGATGAAGAAAGGCTCTGTTATTGGTAACGTAGCGCAAGATCTTGGTTTAGATCTGAAAAGACTCCGTTCAGGGCGGGCCCGGATCGTGACCGGAGAAAACATCCAGTACACCGAGCTGAAGACAGACAAAGGGATTCTCGTCGTGAATGAGAGAATAGACCGGGAGCAGCTTTGTGGAGACGTAACGCCCTGCAGCTTTAGCTTCGAGATGATTTTAGAAAATCCAATGGAACTGCACAGAATAACTGTTGAAGTTTTGGATATAAATGATCACGCTCCCGTCTTCCCAAATAAAGAAAAGCCTATTCGCTTAGAAATAAGTGAATCAGCTGTAGTTGGGGTGCAGTTTCCACTGCAGAGTGCAGATGATCTGGATGTGGGGTTAAATGCGTTGCAGGATTATATCTTATCACCAAACGAAAATTTTATATTGAAGCAACATGCAAATCCAGACGGAAGTAAATATGTTGAAATGGTGCTCCAGAAGCCTTTAGACAGAGAACAACGTCCTCATTTGTCTTTGAAACTAATCGCGGTGGACGGAGGAACACCACAGAGATCTGGTACAGTAAATATAGAAGTAACTGTATTAGATGCGAACGATAATGCCCCAGAGTTTAACCAATCAGTGTATAAAGCATCTGTGATAGAAAACACGATGTTGGGTACTAGTATTATTACAGTGAATGCCACAGACGCTGACAGCGGTTCAAATGGAGTCATTACTTATACTTTGTCTAAAATGAAAGGAAGTGCGGCAGATATATTCAGTATTGATCAAATCACGGGCACAATTTCTGTGTCTGGTCAGATAGACTATGAAAAAGACAAAAAATACGAAGTAAGGGTAGAAGCGAGGGATCAGGGTGGGCTAACAGGGACAAGTAAAGTTATATTTGATGTCCTTGATGTCAATGACAATGTTCCAGTTATAAACATTATGTCATTTTCCAGCCCTGTATCTGAGGATGCGGGACCTGGGACAACGATTGCTATTTTAAACATAAAAGACGCAGATTCCGGGAAAAATGGGCAAATAACATGTTCTATAGATGGAAAACTTCCCATTAAGATTGAGTCATCTCTAACTAACTATTACAATCTGATCTCAGATCAACATTTTGATAGAGAATCCCTCTCAGAATATAACATAACTATAAGAGCCACTGACTTAGGATCCCCGCCTCTTTCAAGTTCAACGAAATTACACCTTAAAATTTCTGACGTAAATGACAACGCACCAGTATTTGATAAAAACAGCTATTCTGCTTACGTCACAGAGAATAACTCACCTGGAGTTTCCATATTTGCTGTCAGCGCGCGAGACTCTGATTGGAATCAAAACGCGAGAATCTCGTATCTTTTAGAAGACACACAAGTCAGTGGTAGTCCAGTTTCTACTTATGTGTCTTTAAACTCTGAAACTGGAGTAATTAGCGCGGTTCGTTCCTTCGATTATGAGCAAATTAAACAAGTTCAGCTAGTAGTCAAAGCGCAGGATGGAGGCTCTCCTCCACTCAGTACTAATGTGACTGTACAAATAATGATCCAGGACCAGAACGACAACCCTCCTCAGGTTCTGTACCCAGTCCAGACTGGTGGCTCTCTGGTGGATGAAATGGTGCCTCGTTCAGCAGATGTGGGCTATCTGGTCACTAAAGTGGTGGCTGTTGATGTGGACTCTGGACAGAATGCCTGGCTCTCCTATAAACTGCAGAAAGCCACAGACAGGGCGCTGTTTGAAGTGGGCTTACAGAATGGAGAAATAAGAACTATCCGCCAAGTCACTGATAAAGATGCTGTGAAACAAAGACTGACTGTTATAGTGGAGGACAACGGGCAGCCCTCTCGTTCAGCTACAGTCATTGTTAACGTGGCGGTGGCGGACAGCTTCCCTGAAGTGCTGTCGGAGTTCACTGACTTTACACACGACAAGGAGTACAATGACAACCTGACTTTTTACTTAGTGCTGGCTTTGGCTGTAGTTTCCTTCCTCTTCATCACGTGTTTAGTGGTTATTATATCAGTGAAAATCTACAGATGGAGACAGTCTCGCATCCTGTATCACTCCAACCTCCCTGTGATTCCATATTATCCACCACGTTACTCAGACACTTTGGGGACAGGGACTCTCCCACACGTGTACAACTACGAGGTGTGCAGGACGACTGACTCCAGAAAGAGTGACTGTAAGTTCGGCAGAGCTGGTAGTCAGAACGTGCTGATAATGGACCCCAGTTCTACAGGGACGATGCAGCGGATACAGAGTGAGAAGAGCATCCTGGATGAACCAGACTCTCCTCTAGAGGTTAGATAAATAATGTAGTTTTGTCTCTGTGCTGTCATTTTTCTTATGTGCTTTAGTTATATTAAGAGTGACCTGTTGTGCTCCATAGCTTCATTTTCAGCACCATGGACAGCATTTCTCTCTGCAGTGTACTTGCTTCTGTATTCACTCTCATAACTTGTTTCCAACAAAATTATTTACCTAATGGCATATCCATGTACGATACATGTCCACAGTATTGGCTTTGGTATTCGGCAGTGGTTCCTTACAGCAAATGTCCATGTCATACTCTGTGTAAACTTGCATGCAGGTTAGTTGATTTTGAAAGCTTTTATTTCTCTTCCCCTCTAGTTAATTGTGTTGGTACTTCTTGAACATTGTGATCATGGTATTTTACTTGAATATTAATCAGTCAATTTCTGGACACTTGTGCTTGTCTCTACATATTTGTTTTTTATGGAGTTTTATTACAAAAACATAGAATATGATATGTTTTCATTTAAAAAACATTTTTTTCATTACAAAAAACATTTAGCACTTTTTCACTCAGTTCAGGACCATGTTCTGTCTACCTTTTTTCACTGCCTTTTTAATCTCAAAGGTATTTTATAACTTTGCAGGCACACAATATTGTATTGTCCATAGAGCATATGATTTTTTTTTTCTCTTTACTTTTAAATGTACTTTTATGTTTCTTTGGCATTTGTTTGCTTCATGTTATGGAGCAACAATGTGGATGGTTGGCTTGTACACATGTACATCTAGCTGCAATGGACTGACTTGAGAACACTTTGCAGCCAGTGATTCATTGTTACTCAGTTGACTTATGTTCATTTTCTTGTTTGTAGGAGCATTAAAACTCACTGTACTTTTTTCATATTTAGTTGTTATGTCATCTGCTTTTCTGTGCAGCATTTACCAAGAGCTTTATATTTTAGGCTGACTGGTCATTGATAAATTATTGAGTGATACATTTAAAGAATGATCTTGATCATTTTGATTTCTGAGGGTTTTAAATTATACACTTGTGAGGATAGGCTATGGACAGAATTGGTTGCACGAGCTTTTGTTTGTGTGTGTGTGTGTGTGTGTGTGTGTGTGTGTGTCATGGAAACATGATTTTACTTGTTTACTTAATTAACAAAAGCCTAGTTGTTATTTTTCTGTCATTCTTTCTTCATTTTATGCAGTTAATCTTCCAGTCCCTGTTACATTTTCCTGAACAAAAGTAAAAATATATATTTTTTTCATATCAATATTCATTGTTAAATAGACAAAAACCTGAATGTAAGCACACTATATCGGAAACATTGATCATTCTCCATCTTACACAGTATTCTGTAGTTCAGCATGATGGACTCTTAGGGCCGCTGTTGGCCAGTCTGTGTTAGTTAAGATGAAGAAATCAGCAGTACCTCCCCCATCATTTCAGACAGACAACGAGAGAAAGACTCACGGAACAGTACAGAATAGGAAAATCCGAGCTCTCATCGGTCAGTTGGACGGATAATATCATTTCACTTTTGTAATTTTTGATCTAACTGGTGATTATATACTACAAGAGGACATAAAAAGGATTATCTCTAAGGAAAATACTCGTTTTTACAGGAATATAACGCGGTTCATTTTACAGGAACATGACGGACAGAACAATGAGATGGCAAGTGCTGCTGTTTATCTCGGTTCTCTCGTTTAGTTCAGTGATTGGGCAGGTCAGCTACTCCATCCCAGAGGAAATGCCGAAAGGCTCTTTCGTGGGTGATGTTGCGCAAGATTTGGGTTTGGATGTGAAACGATTAAAATCAGGAAAGGCTCGTATTTATACGGGAGACAGTGCAGAGTACATCGAGTTGAATAAAGAGAGAGGAGTCCTCCTCGTCAAAGACAGAATAGATAGAGAGACGATCTGCGCACAAACGGCGCCCTGCGCTTTGCATTTCCAGGTTATTTTAGAGAATCCAATGGAGTTTTATAGCATCACCGTCGAGGTTACAGACATTAATGACAACGCCCCGATTTTTAAAAGAGGTGAAATGAAATTCACAATAAGTGAGTCAATTGTTACAGGGACGGTGTTCTTGTTGCAACAAGCAGTAGATCTGGATGTCGGCGTGAATAACCTTCAGAGTTATTTGTTAAAACCAACCGATAACTTTGCTTTGAGGCTGCAAAATCAAGCGGATGGAAGCAAGATGGTGGAAATGGTTTTACAAAAACCTTTAGATCGGGAAAAGGAAGATCGTTTGTCTCTTGTGCTGACTGCAGTAGACGGCGGTGAGCCACAGCTCTCGGGGACCGTTCAGATACACATCACTGTGCTAGATAGCAATGATAATGCTCCAGTTTTTACGCAGAAAATGTACAAGTCCACCATAAGAGAAAACTCGCCTTCAGGTACGCAAGTAGTAATTGTTAGTGCTTCTGACTTAGATGAAGGTTCGAATGGCAAAATATCTTATGCTATACTAAACCTACTCGACAATATTTCGGAGTTATTTGGGATAAACCGAGAGACCGGCGAGGTTACACTAATCGGCAACGCTGACTTTGAAAAAAAGCGCCAATATCAAATACACGTCCAAGCCAGTGATGAAGGAGGATTAACTGACTCATGTAAAATTATGATTGAAATAACTGACACAAATGACAATATACCTGCAATAAATGTTATGTCAAAGTCCAGTGCAATAAAAGAAGACATTCAGCCGGGCACTGTTGTGACGATGATAAATATTCAAGATCCAGACTCGGGTAAAAATGGAAAAGTTCAGTGTTATATTAACGAGAACATTCCATTCACAATTTCGTCAACGTCCAGTAATTTCTTTAGTTTAACAACATACAGTGAATTAGACAGAGAGATCGCGTCTCAATATAATATCACAGTGACCTGCTCTGATGAGGGAGTGCCCTCCCTCTCCAGCAGCGTCACTCTCACCTTACAGATCTCTGATGTGAATGACAACGCGCCTGTCTTTGAGAGGAGCTCATATGAGGCCTACATTGTAGAAAACAACACACCAGGTCTCTCTATATTCACAGTGAAAGCCAGAGACGCTGACTGGAACCAGAATGCGCGTGTTTCTTACATACTGGAGGACTCCTCTGTTAACGGAGTGCCAGTCTCCTCATATGTGTCCGTTAGTGCTGATAGTGGAGTCATCCATGCAGTGCGCTCTTTTGACTACGAGCAGATCAAAGATTTCCACTTCCGAGTTAAAGCACAAGATGGAGGCTCTCCTCCACTCAGTAGTAATGTGACTGTGAAAATACTGATCCAGGACCAGAACGATAACCCTCCTCAAGTTCTGTACCCAGTCCAGACTGGCGGCTCTCTGGTGGATGAAATGGTGCCTCGTTCAGCAGATGTGGGCTATCTGGTCACTAAAGTGGTGGCTGTTGATGTGGACTCTGGACAGAATGCCTGGCTCTCCTATAAACTGCAGAAAGCCACAGACAGGGCGCTGTTTGAAGTGGGCTTACAGAATGGAGAAATAAGAACTATCCGCCAAGTCACTGATAAAGATGCTGTGAAACAAAGACTGACTGTTATAGTGGAGGACAACGGGCAGCCCTCTCGTTCAGCTACAGTCATTGTTAACGTGGCGGTGGCGGACAGCTTCCCTGAAGTGCTGTCGGAGTTCACTGACTTTACGCACGACAAGGAGTACAATGACAACCTGACTTTTTACTTAGTGCTGGCTTTGGCTGTAGTTTCCTTCCTCTTCATCACGTGTTTAGTGGTTATTATATCAGTGAAAATCTACAGATGGAGACAGTCTCGCATCCTGTATCACTCCAACCTCCCTGTGATTCCATATTATCCACCACGTTACTCAGACACTTTGGGGACAGGGACTCTCCCACACGTGTACAACTACGAGGTGTGCAGGACGACTGACTCCAGAAAGAGTGACTGTAAGTTCGGCAGAGCTGGTAGTCAGAACGTGCTGATAATGGACCCCAGTTCTACAGGGACGATGCAGCGGATACAGAGTGAGAAGAGCATCCTGGATGAACCAGACTCTCCTCTAGAGGTCAGTTAAATATCTTAGCTTCGTCCGTCTATGTCTCTCTTTACTCTCTATTTTTGATTCGATTGATTGATAACTTTCAGAAACATTTGAACTTCGTGCCGTCATTGTCAGCACCATGGACAGCGTCTCTCTTCAAATCTAAATAGATACAGATTCGAAACGCATAGACTCATGAACTAATCTCATATAAACGGTCTTTTTAACCATGTTTTATTAATGAAATATATTTGTGCGGAAGTATTGCTGCATTCCTAATTTCACTGTTGTGTTGTTATACAGCATGTACTTATTTTAAGACACGATTGGTTAAGTCTGTCTAACTGCATTCACAAGGCATATTACCTTTGGACATTTTTTAATACTAAATTGTTAGATGTTAACATATCTTTGGGGAAATTGTCTAATTTCTCATCAGTCTTCGTGAGGCATTTTAAGCAACTGATTCATAGTACGGAATCATGTATATGTTTTTGTCTGTTTTAGAAAACAAACATGCCTTATTTTATGAACATAACAATTTTATTTCTTCCATTTGTAATCACTTGTTTATTTTTTTTAATTCAAAACCTAGTGCACTGTCGGCGATTGATTTGAGAATGAGATTTAAACATCTGTTATCAGTATTTTTTGATTTATTACTTTTTCCCTATAGTTTGATACAATATAATAAGCTGAATTGAAACGTGTTTTAAGTTAAAAAATAAAAGTCATCCGAATGTGGTTTCCAAACTAGATGGATATATTTTCAGTTTGTCTGCTTAAGAATAGAGGTTTTATATGGTGTTCACCTTTTAGACTCTAAGCGACGCTGTTGGTCAGTCAAATATTTTCTGTGTTGTGTCGTCATTTAGTCCATCCCTGACTGACTTCACAGTGAAGAAGGCTCTCTGTGTTTCGTCGAGGTTTAAGCCACGAAAGAGAGAACATAGTCTCACAGACTTGTGTGTAGATGTTGAAGACGTATTTAAAGCTAAACAGCCCACGGATTTATCAGATTTTTTTTTGTGATATCAGTTGGATTTTGAACACCCTTTTCGATTATTTGTTGCCATTATGGCAAACCGAGGATCTCTCACTTACCTATCCGCAAGATGGCGATTGTTTTATGGATTTCGACGTGAAATAGGACTGCTTATGTTGCTGCTTCATGTAGTTAACATGGTAGGTGGACAGATTCGTTATTCGGTACCAGAGGAGATGAAGAAAGGCTCTGTCATTGGTAACGTAGCGCAAGATCTTGGTTTAGATCTGAAAAGGCTCCGTTCAGGGCGGGCCCGGATCGTGACCGGAGAAAACATCCAGTACACCGAGCTGAAGACAGACAAAGGGATTCTCGTCGTGAATGAGCGAATAGACCGGGAGCAGCTTTGTGGAGACGTAACGCCGTGCAGCTTCAGCTTCGAGGTGATTTTAGAAAATCCAATCGAACTGCACAGAATAACTGTTGAAGTTTTGGATATAAATGATCACGCTCCCGTCTTCCCAAATAAAGATAAGCCTATCCGTTTTGAAATAAGCGAAACAGCTGCAGTTGGGGTGCAGTTTCCATTGCAGAGTGCAGATGATCTGGATGTGGGACAAAATGCGTTGCAGGATTATATCTTATCACCAAACGACAATTTTATATTGAAGCAACATGCAAATCCAGACGGAAGTAAAAATTGTGAAATTGTTCTCCAGAAGCCTCTAGACAGAGAACAACGTCCTCATTTGTCTCTAAAATTATTCGCAGTGGACGGAGGAACACCACAGAGATCTGGTACAGTAAATATAGAAGTCACTGTCTTAGATGCTAACGACAATGCTCCAGTGTTTAACCAATCAGTGTATAAAACACATGTGATGGAAAATACGATGAAAGGCACGAGTATTATTACAGTGAATGCCACAGACGCTGACAGCGGTTCATATGGAGTAATTTCTTACAGTTTGTCTAAAATGAAAGGAAATGCAGAAGATATATTCATCATTGATGAAATCACCGGCACAATTTCTGTGTCTGGTCAGATAGATTATGAAAAAGACAGAAAATACGAAGTAAGGGTAGAGGCAAAGGATCAGGGTGGTTTAATTGGAACAAGTAAAGTTATATTTGATGTCCTTGATGTTAACGACAATGCCCCAGTTATAAATGTAATGTCATTTTCCAGCCCTTTGTCTGAGGATGTGCATCCTGGGACAACAGTTGCTGTTTTCAATGTAAAAGATGTAGATTCTGAAAAAAATGGACAAATAGCATGTTCTATAGATGGAAAACTTCCCTTTAAGATTGAGTCATCTCTAACTAACTATTACAATCTGATCTCAGATCAACATTTTGATAGAGAGTCCGTCTCAGAATATAACATAACTATAAGAGCCAGTGATTTAGGATCCCCCCCTCTTTCCAGTTCAACAAAATTACATCTTAAAATCTCTGACGTAAATGACAACGCGCCAGTATTTGATAAAAACAGCTATTCTGCTTACGTCACAGAGAATAACTCACCTGGAGTTTCCATATTTGCTGTCAGCGCGCGAGACTCTGATTGGAATCAAAACGCGAGAATCTCGTATCTTTTAGAAGACACACAAGTCAGTGGTAGTCCAGTTTCTACTTATGTGTCTTTAAACTCTGAAACTGGAGTAATTAGCGCGGTTCGTTCCTTCGATTATGAGCAAATTAAACAAGTTCAGCTAGTAGTCAAAGCGCAGGATGGAGGCTCTCCTCCACTCAGTACTAATGTGACTGTGAAAGTGATGGTTCAGGACCAGAACGACAACCCTCCTCAGGTTCTGTATCCAGTCCAGACTGGTGGCTCTCTGGTGGATGAAATGGTGCCTCGTTCAGCAGATGTGGGCTATCTGGTCACTAAAGTGGTGGCTGTTGATGTGGACTCTGGACAGAATGCCTGGCTCTCCTATAAACTGCAGAAAGCCACAGACAGGGCGCTGTTTGAAGTGGGCTTACAGAATGGAGAAATAAGAACTATCCGCCAAGTCACTGATAAAGATGCTGTGAAACAAAGACTGACTGTTATAGTGGAGGACAACGGGCAGCCCTCTCGTTCAGCTACAGTCATTGTTAACGTGGCGGTGGCGGACAGCTTCCCTGAAGTGCTGTCGGAGTTCACTGACTTTACGCACGACAAGGAGTACAATGACAACCTGACTTTTTACTTAGTGCTGGCTTTGGCTGTAGTTTCCTTCCTCTTCATCACGTGTTTAGTGGTTATTATATCAGTGAAAATCTACAGATGGAGACAGTCTCGCATCCTGTATCACTCCAACCTCCCTGTGATTCCATATTATCCACCACGTTACTCAGACACTTTGGGGACAGGGACTCTCCCACACGTGTACAACTACGAGGTGTGCAGGACGACTGACTCCAGAAAGAGTGACTGTAAGTTCGGCAGAGCTGGTAGTCAGAACGTGCTGATAATGGACCCCAGTTCTACAGGGACGATGCAGCGGATACAGAGTGAGAAGAGCATCCTGGATGAACCAGACTCTCCTCTAGAGGTCAGTTTCATAATCTAGCTTCGTCTTTATGTAGTTATTTCTCCTGCTGTGTTGTAGATACATTGACAGTAAACTTTTTTGCTTCATATCTTAATTTTCAGCACCATGGACAGCGTCTCACTGCATCATTTGCTTCCGTGTTCACATTCAGAGCTTTAAAAAAAATATTAACTACATAATCAAAGAGTGATATATCGCGTTATTTTACAGATCACTGTTATCTAGTAGAATTGTGTACTGGAATTAACTGACAATTCCCTAAATAATTTAGCTTCGTCTCTATGTCTTCATTTTACTTAATGTGTTTAGTTACACTGAGCGAACTGCTGCACCCCATACCGTCGTTTTCAGCACCATCTCACTCTGTGTCACTCGATATCAATACCCCTTATTTATTCCTATGTAATACTTTGATCGTTATAGTGTCCTTCAGTCTTAGTCAGTGGTATTCGGTATTATTATTCTGCAATGGCACGGGTTTTAGATAACTGGATTTTGTGTTAACACGGGTTGATAACTTGCTAGTTTTTAAATGTTCTTCTACAGGGTTGGTGATTCCTTGCATTTCAATGCATATATTCGCTATTGTTGGAAACAAATGGTTTGCATTTGTCTTGAATGAGCATACTGTCAATTAAAAATGCTCCTTTCACTGCTCTCATTAAACAACCACTAGCTCCACCAAACTCCATGCATTTTTTTTCACAGCCCAGCAGCGAACACTGATGTAAAATAGTTGCATTTTTTGTTTATCTCTTAATGTATGTCACGTGTATAAACGCAGTTTTTATTCACATAGTAACCACATGAGAACTAAATACATGAAACCAGTATTATCCTGAAGGCTATGGTGAGATTATGTTGAGGTGTTTTTATTTTTGAATCTCTGATGAAATATTTTGATTGACCACCGATCATTGCAATCAACAACTCAATATATCCAAACACATTTTTATGTTGCATGATGTTACTGATTTTCGACTCTAAGCGACGCTGTTGGTCAATGTAAAAAAATCTCTATAACATTACCTCACAGTCTCCTCCCTTATCACCGTGGCCTATGAGAGAAAGGGAGGTATTATGTAGGCTGACATTACAGGAAAACAGCCTCACATTGAATGATTTCTCGTTGGGATTTGTACAGTACATTTTAAAGACAGCATCACTCTTCTTTAGAGGTACATTCGGTGTTTTTCCAGCTTAAGTATTGTGCTTTGATTGCTGTAGAGCATCTTTTCTTTTGCTATGGCATGCGGAATATCAGCCTACTCCCGGTGCGTGAAATGGCGCTTTTGCTGCGGACAGATTTGGCATCTTGTTTTATTCTTTTTTTATCTCAATCAACTGGCCAGCGGACATATCCGATATTCAATCCCAGAGGAGATGAAGCAAGGTTCCTTAATCGGTAATGTCGCACAGGATCTTGGTTTGGATCTGAAACGGCTTCGTTCTGGCCGGGCCCGTATCGTGACCGGAGAGAGCATCCAGTACACCGAGCTGAAGACAGACAAAGGGATTCTTGTCGTTAAAGAGAGAATAGACCGAGAGCAGCTTTGTGGAGACGTGACACCCTGTAGTTTCAGCTTTGAGGTGATTTTGGAAAACCCTATGGAGCTTCATCAAATTACAGTAGAAATAATAGATATAAATGATCATTCGCCCACGTTTAAACGAGACAAAATCAATTTTGAAATCAGCGAAATAGCTAATATTGGTGCTCGTTTTCCATTGACGAGTGCAGAAGATACAGATGTGGGTGTTAATGGTCTCAGAGAATATATTTTGACGGAGAATGACAATTTTGTTCTTAAACAAAACTCCAATGCGGATGGAAAGAAGTATGCAGAGATGGTGTTGCAGAAGCCATTAGACAGAGAGACCAATCCCAGTCTGTCTCTGAAGCTAATAGCTGTAGACGGTGGGACTCCGCAGAGATCTGGTACAGTAAATATAGATATCACTGTTCTTGATGCTAATGATAATGCGCCTGTATTTAATCAATCTGTGTACAAAGCCACAGTAATGGAAAACTCTCCGAGAGATACTTATGTTACGACTGTTAATGCCAGTGACGCAGATTTCGGATCAAATAGTATTGTAACTTATTATTTTTCAGACCACAACACTGGTCTCAGTGATTTGTTTACAGTACATGAAAAAAGTGGCGTCATTTTAGTAACAGGTTCTGTTGATTATGAAAAAGACAAAAAATACGAACTTAGAATCGAGGCAAAAGATCAGGGAGGTTTGACAGATTCAAGTAAAGTGATAATTGAAGTTACTGATGTAAATGACAACGCCCCTATAATAAGCGTCATGTCATTTACTAGTCCTGTATCAGAAGATTCCCCACCTGGTACAACTATCGGCATTATAAATGTAAAAGATGTTGATTCAGGAGACAATGGACAAGTAAACTGTAGAATCGAACAAAATGCACCTTTCAGGATTAAATCTAATTTAAGGAATTACTATACTTTGGTAACAGATACAGTATTAGACCGTGAAAGTGTTTCAGAATATAACATCACTGTAGTTGCGACAGATGCGGGAATGCCTCATCTGTCATCAAAGAAAACCTTTCATTTAAAGGTCTCTGATGTGAACGATAATGCTCCAGTGTTTTCACAAAGTGTTTATAATGCGTTCATCACAGAGAATAACTCTCCAGGTGTGTCTGTCCTCACTCTGCACACTAAAGATCCTGATGAAAACCAAAACTCCCGTATAACTTATATTCTGGAAGATACTAAAATCGGCGTGTCTCCAGTTACTGAATATGTTTCAATAAACGCAGAAAGCGGAGTGATTCACGCAGTGCGCTCATTTGATTATGAACAAATCAAACAGCTGACCTTCGTCGTGAAAGCGCAAGATGGAGGCTCTCCTCCACTCAGTACTAATGTGACTGTGAAAATAATGGTTCAGGACCAGAACGACAACCCTCCTCAGGTTCTGTACCCAGTCCAGACTGGTGGCTCTCTGGTGGATGAAATGGTGCCTCGTTCAGCAGATGTGGGCTATCTGGTCACTAAAGTGGTGGCTGTTGATGTGGACTCTGGACAGAATGCCTGGCTCTCCTATAAACTGCAGAAAGCCACAGACAGGGCGCTGTTTGAAGTGGGCTTACAGAATGGAGAAATAAGAACTATCCGCCAAGTCACTGATAAAGATGCTGTGAAACAAAGACTGACTGTTATAGTGGAGGACAACGGGCAGCCCTCTCGTTCAGCTACAGTCATTGTTAACGTGGCGGTGGCGGACAGCTTCCCTGAAGTGCTGTCGGAGTTCACTGACTTTACACACGACAAGGAGTACAATGACAACCTGACTTTTTACTTAGTGCTGGCTTTGGCTGTAGTTTCCTTCCTCTTCATCACGTGTTTAGTGGTTATTATATCAGTGAAAATCTACAGATGGAGACAGTCTCGCATCCTGTATCACTCCAACCTCCCTGTGATTCCATATTATCCACCACGTTACTCAGACACTTTGGGGACAGGGACTCTCCCACACGTGTACAACTACGAGGTGTGCAGGACGACTGACTCCAGAAAGAGTGACTGTAAGTTCGGCAGAGCTGGTAGTCAGAACGTGCTGATAATGGACCCCAGTTCTACAGGAACGATGCAGCGGATACAGAGTGAGAAGAGCATCCTGGATGAACCAGACTCTCCTCTAGAGGTCAGTTCAATAATGTAGCTTCGTTTTTATGCCTTCATTTTATTTTGTGTTTCTGCTGCCGGTCAAACCGTCATTTTCAGCACCATGGACAGCATTTCACTCTGCATCACTTGATATGACTATCCTTTCTCTATTCATACTTTCTACTTTGATATTTTCATTGACCTCTATTCACAGTCAGTGGTATCCTATATTATTGTTTCGCAGTCGCCTGTCTTTCATATAATTGATTTTGTGCTGATTGGCGTACGATCACTGGTTAGTTTCTAAACATCTTTGCACAGCGTTGGTGATCTCTTAATAATGCATGCATCCCCGATTGTTGGGAAGAAATGTTTTGCATTTGTCCTTAATTATTATTCTGACAATCTAAAATGTCCCTTTCACTGCTCTCATTAAACAACCACTCGCTTCACCAACTCTTAGCATTTCCCTAACAGGCCAGCAGGAAACACTGATGTAACGTAGTTGCATTTTTCTCAATGTATGTCACGTGTATGAACCGCGTTTTTATTCACATAATTGCATACATTTTAGAATAAAGTTTATAGAACACCATTATGCTAAAGGCCAAGGTGAAATTACGTTGAGGTGGTTTTTATTTTCCTAACATTGCGTTAAAATATTGTGTTTGTCCACCAATCGATGTGATCAACAACTCAATATTTCAAGATACAGTTTAATTTCACATGATGTTACTCATGTTCGACTCTAAGCGACGCTGTTGGTCAATCCAACAAAATCTCTAAAACATTACCTCACAGTCCCCTCCCTTAACATCGTGGACTGTGAGAGAAAAAGGAGGTATTATGTAGGCTGACATTAGAGGAAACAGACTCACGTTGAATGATGTCTCCGTCCAGATATCCGCAGTAAACTTGAAATACAGCATTGGTCCTCTTTAGAGGTACATTCAGCGTTTTTTCCAGCTTAAGTATTGTGCTTTGATTGCTGTAGAGCATTATTTATTTTTTTGCTATGGCATGCGGAATATCATCCTACTCCCGGTGCGTGAAATGGCGCTTTGGCTGCGGACAGATTTGGCATCTTATTTTTTTCTTCTTTTATCTCAATCAACTGGCCAGCGGACATATCCGATATTCAATCCCAGAGGAGATGAAGCAAGGTTCCTTAATCGGTAATGTCGCACAGGATCTTGGTTTGGATCTGAAACGGCTTCGTTCTGGCCGGGCCCGTATCGTGACCGGAGAGAGCATCCAGTACACCGAGCTGAAGACAGACAAAGGGATTCTTGTCGTTAAAGAGAGAATAGACCGAGAGCAGCTTTGTGGAGACGTGACACCCTGTAGTTTCAGCTTTGAGGTGATTTTGGAAAACCCTATGGAGCTACATCAAATTACAGTAGAAATAACAGACATAAATGATCATTCGCCCACGTTTAAACGAGACAAAATCAATTTTGAAATCAGTGAAATAGCTAACATTGGTGCTCGTTTTTCATTGACGAGTGCAGAAGATACAGATGTAGGTGTTAATGGTCTCAGAGAATATATTTTGACGGAGAATGACAATTTTGTTCTTAAACAAAACTCCAATGCAGATGGAAAGAAGTATGCAGAGATGGTGTTACAGAAGCCATTAGACAGAGAGACCAATCCCAGTCTGTCTCTGAAGCTAATAGCTGTAGACGGTGGGACTCCGCAGAGATCTGGTACAGTAAATATAGATATCACTGTTCTTGATGCTAATGATAATGCGCCTGTATTTAATCAATCTGTGTACAAAGCCACAGTAATGGAAAACTCTCCCAGAGATACTTATGTTACGACTGTTAATGCCAGTGACGCAGATTTCGGATCAAATAGTATTGTAAGTTATTGTTTTTCAGACCTCGACAGTAGCCTCAGTGATTTGTTTATGATTGATGAACAAACTGGGGTCATCTTAGTAACAGGTTCTGTTGATTATGAAAAAGATAAAAAATACGAACTTAGAATCGATGCAAAAGATCAGGGAGGTTTGACAGATTCAAGTAAAGTAATAATTGAAGTTACTGATGTAAATGACAACGCCCCCATAATAAGCGTCATGTCATTCACTAGTCCTGTGTCTGAAGATTCCCCACCTGGTACAACTATCGGCATTATAAATGTAAAAGATGTTGATTCAGGAGATAATGGACAAGTAAACTGTAGAATCGAACAAAATGCACCTTTCAGGATTAAATCTAATTTAAGGAATTACTATACTTTGGTAACAGATACTGTATTAGACCGTGAAAGTGTTTCAGAATATAACCTCACTGTAGTTGCGACAGACGCGGGAATGCCTTATCTGTCATCAAAGAAAACCTTTCATTTAAAGGTCTCTGATGTGAACGATAATGCTCCAGTGTTTTCACAAAGTGTTTATAATGCGTTCATCACAGAGAATAACTCTCCAGGTGTGTCTGTCCTCACGTTGAGCACTAGAGATCCTGATGAAAACCAAAACTCCCGTATAACTTATATTCTGGAAGATACTAAAATCGGCGTGTCTCCAGTTACTGAATATGTTTCTATAAACGCAGAAAGCGGAGTGATTCACGCAGTGCGCTCATTTGATTATGAACAAATCAAACAGCTGACCTTCGTCGTGAAAGCGCAAGATGGAGGCTCTCCTCCACTCAGTACTAATGTGACTGTGAAAATGATGGTTCAGGACCAGAACGACAACCCTCCTCAGGTTCTGTATCCAGTCCAGACTGGTGGCTCTCTGGTGGATGAAATGGTGCCTCGTTCAGCAGATGTGGGCTATCTGGTCACTAAAGTGGTGGCTGTTGATGTGGACTCTGGACAGAATGCCTGGCTCTCCTATAAACTGCAGAAAGCCACAGACAGGGCGCTGTTTGAAGTGGGCTTACAGAATGGAGAAATAAGAACTATCCGCCAAGTCACTGATAAAGATGCTGTGAAACAAAGACTGACTGTTATAGTGGAGGACAACGGGCAGCCCTCTCGTTCAGCTACAGTCATTGTTAACGTGGCGGTGGCGGACAGCTTCCCTGAAGTGCTGTCGGAGTTCACTGACTTTACGCACGACAAGGAGTACAATGACAACCTGACTTTTTACTTAGTGCTGGCTTTGGCTGTAGTTTCCTTCCTCTTCATCACGTGTTTAGTGGTTATTATATCAGTGAAAATCTACAGATGGAGACAGTCTCGCATCCTGTATCACTCCAACCTCCCTGTGATTCCATATTATCCACCACGTTACTCAGACACTTTGGGGACAGGGACTCTCCCACACGTGTACAACTACGAGGTGTGCAGGACGACTGACTCCAGAAAGAGTGACTGTAAGTTCGGCAGAGCTGGTAGTCAGAACGTGCTGATAATGGACCCCAGTTCTACAGGGACGATGCAGCGGATACAGAGTGAGAAGAGCATCCTGGATGAACCAGACTCTCCTCTTGAGGTGGGGTTCATTATGCTTATTCTTCTGTCCTGATAATATTGTACCTTTTGTTTTGAAATGAAATTACAGTATGTAGTTGATTGCAGTTTAAGCGAAAACAAATGCACACTGTTATTTTTAGCACCGACAGTATACGGCTCCTCTTTAACTGAAACTGCTTTCTGTCCTGAAATCTTTTGACTTCCCTCATCATTTTTAATTAGAAATGGTATCATCTATGAGTAAAACTGCTCAAATAATACATCAATAATAAGAAACATATCATTTGTATTGGTGTTGTTATTATATTATCAAATTTAGTTTGATATTATTTTATTATTTTTCTTTCCTTTACTTTGGACACTTGTATTACTATTTCCTTCTAGCAGTTTGGTGTTCACGTTCTGGACTCTAAGTGACGCTGTTGAACAAGAATACAATTCTTGCCTATAATGTCTCTTGCAGTTCAGGGGCGTTTTTGTGAGATCACAATGATGTCAGCCTAGGGAGAGCATCAGGAATCGTATACATCTCGGACAAGACATTTTTTTCTGGAGGTATAGCGGCTTTGCTTCTGTTTTCTAATATGTGAATAGAGCACATCTTGGGGAGTGGTTGTTATTGAATTCAAATCGAAGGACCTCGTTTTTTCACACCCGAAAACGTCTCTTTTTAACATGGCGTATCAGCAATCACTCTGCAAATGGCGTTTACATTTCGGACGTCAGCGGGTAATGTTTCTTTTGTTGCTTTACTTCTGTAATATCGTCTATGGTCAGATCCGCTACTCTATACCAGAGGAGATGAAGAAAGGTTCTCTTATCGGCAATGTAGCGCAGGATCTTGGTTTGGATCTGAAAAGGCTCCTTTCTGGTCGGGCCCGTATCGTCACCGGAGAAAACATCCACTATACTGAGCTGAAGACAGACAAAGGGATTCTAGTCGTGAATGAGAGAATAGACCGGGAGCAGCTTTGTGGAGACGTGACGCCGTGTAGTTTCAGCTTTGAGATCATATTAGAAAATCCTATGGAGCTACATCACATAATAATTGAAGTTTTAGATGTGAATGATCATCCTCCTATATTCAAGAAATCAGACATCATGTTAGACATAAGCGAGTCAGCAAACCTCGGAGCACGATTTGTGCTAGATAGTGCAGAGGATCCCGATGTTGGTGTCAATGGCCTACAGAATTATGTTTTAACTTCAAACGACAATTTCGTTCTGAAGCAACATGTCAATCCAGACGGGAGTAAATATGCAGAGATGGTGCTTCAGAAGCAGTTAGACAGAGAAAAGGCTCCTAATCTCTCTTTAAAACTCATAGCAGTAGATGGTGGGAATCCACAGAGATCTGGCACAGTGAATATAAACATTATAGTTTTAGATGTCAATGACAATGCGCCTGTTTTTAACCAGTCAGTCTATAAAGCCACGGTGATTGAAAATGCAGCAAAGGGCACAAATATCGTTACTGTTAATGCTAAAGATGTAGATAGCGGATCAAATGGTGACATTACATATTCCATTTCAAACGTAAAGAGCAACATAGCTGATCTGTTGTCAATAGATCAAGTCTCTGGTACATTATTTGTTTCTGGTCCAATAGATTTTGAAAAGGATAAAAAGATTGAGCTCAGAATTGATGCAAAAGATCAGGGGGGCTTAACAGATTCAAGTAAAGTGATAATTGAAGTTACTGATGTAAATGACAACGCCCCTATAATAAGCGTCATGTCATTCACTAGTCCTGTGTCAGAAGATTCCCCACCTGGTACAACTATAGGCATTATGAATATAAAAGACATTGACTCTAGTGAGAACGGACAGGTAGCATGCAGAATCGAACAAAATGCACCTTTCAAGATTAAATCTAATTTAAGGAATTACTATACTTTGGTTACAGATACTGTATTAGACCGTGAAAGTGTTTCGGAATATAACATTACTGTAGTTGCGACAGATGCGGGGATTCCTTCTCTTTCGACAAAGAAAACCTTTCATTTAAAGGTCTCTGATGTGAACGATAATGCTCCAGTGTTTTCACAAAGTGTTTACAATGCGTTCATCACAGAGAATAACTCTCCAGGCGTTTCTCTTCTCACTGTTTGGGCTAAAGATCCTGATGAAAACCAAAACTCCCGTATAACTTATATTCTGGAAGATACTAAAATCGGTGGGTCTCCAGTTACTGAATATGTTTCTATAAACGCAGAAAGCGGAGTGGTCCATGCAGTGCGCTCATTTGATTATGAACAAATTAAACAGCTGACCATCGTCATCAAAGCGCAGGATGGAGGCTCTCCTCCACTCAGTAGTAATGTGACTGTGAAAATACTGATCCAGGACCAGAACGACAACCCTCCTCAGGTTCTGTACCCAGTCCAGACTGGTGGCTCTCTGGTGGATGAAATGGTGCCTCGTTCAGCAGATGTGGGCTATCTGGTCACTAAAGTGGTGGCTGTTGATGTGGACTCTGGACAGAATGCCTGGCTCTCCTATAAACTGCAGAAAGCCACAGACAGGGCGCTGTTTGAAGTGGGCTTACAGAATGGAGAAATAAGAACTATCCGCCAAGTCACTGATAAAGATGCTGTGAAACAAAGACTGACTGTTATAGTGGAGGACAACGGGCAGCCCTCTCGTTCAGCTACAGTCATTGTTAACGTGGCGGTGGCGGACAGCTTCCCTGAAGTGCTGTCGGAGTTCACTGACTTTACACACGACAAGGAGTACAATGACAACCTGACTTTTTACTTAGTGCTGGCTTTGGCTGTAGTTTCCTTCCTCTTCATCACGTGTTTAGTGGTTATTATATCAGTGAAAATCTACAGATGGAGACAGTCTCGCATCCTGTATCACTCCAACCTCCCTGTGATTCCATATTATCCACCACGTTACTCAGACACTTTGGGGACAGGGACTCTCCCACACGTGTACAACTACGAGGTGTGCCGGACGACTGACTCCAGAAAGAGTGATGTGAAATATATGCAACCGATCAGTCAAAGTTTAATAAGTGTGGATGCAGTTGGAGCTGACGCACCACAGCTGGAACAGCAACTGTCGGGCAACTGTTCTCAAATGTCAACTTTGGTGAGTGATTCATGAAATATTTTGTTTTCTACTCGTTATTTATGTATACTTTTTTCCTCCTTAAGTGGTAAGGCACTGTCAGTGGCACCATAGTGTCTGTCTATGGTGGCACTGTCCATGGTGCTGGAATCGCCAATTTTCATTTTGATGTACCTTTCAGCGCTGTCCAAGCTTTTGATATTATTATCAAATTCCTTAATTAAATGACAGAATAAGACGATGAAACACGCAATAAAAAATCGCAATATCCAACAAATTATTTTTTCAGGCAGAAGTTCGCATTTGTGAACGTGTGTATATTGGGCTTAATTTGTATTGCTCCATATAAAGCTGTAATTAATTCGTATATGTGAATAAAACCTATCAATGGGTTTGTGCCCCCCATGTACACTACCGTGGATGGGCTCTGAGCGCCGCTGTTGATACATGACTGACTAACATTTCAAATCAGCAGTGCAGCGATCCACCCCTTTATTTCATTTCAGTGTTTCACTGCCTGGAAGGAAGACGCTTCTAAACGTCAACATTTAAAGTCTAGCGTTTCCAGTGGAATTTTTCGGCTGAAATAACATTGTCTTTTCAATTTTTGTATGCAATTGCATCGGGTTTGCATTGAAAGTGATTACTACGTCTGTACTTTTGGATTTATGATGGATTGTATGAGGATAACCGCTCGCAGAGGCCGATGGCAAGCAGTGTTTGTCATTCTTTGTCTCTTCATGCTGAGCTCAGTGGCTGGACAGGCTCGGTATTCCGTACCCGAGGAGCAGGCAGAAGGCTCTTTTGTCGGAAACATTGCTCGAGATTTAGGATTGGATGTAGCGAGGCTTATATCAGGTAAAGCTCGTATTATTACAAAAGGAAGCCGGCAGTATGTTGATTTAAACCGAGACAAAGGCACGCTTGTTATTAAAGAGCGAATCGACCGAGAAGAATTGTGTGGAAAGACGACGCCCTGTAGCTTCAGTTTCGAGGTCATTTTAGAAAATCCAATCCAGCTTTATCGGGTAACAGTGGAGGTAATAGACATAAACGATAACAGCCCATCGTTCCCAAAAGATGAAATTAATTTGGAAATTGTCGAAAGCGTTGCATCAGGAACTCGTTTCTCACTCGAGAGTGCTGATGACCCTGATGTTGGTATTGATGATATCCAGAAATATACACTGAAACCCGCAAATCATTTCAAATTGGAAGTACAGAGCCAGCCAGATGGAGGAAAATCCATCGAAATGGTTTTACAGAACCCGTTAGACCGAGAGAAAGAGGAGACTCACACACTCGTGCTGCTTGCTTCAGATGGAGGGGAGCCACATAGATCGGGGACAGTGCGTATTCATGTCACTGTGCTAGATGCTAACGATAATGCACCAGTGTGTAGGCAGGCTGTTTACAAAGCAGATGTCAAGGAGAATTCTCGTGAAGGAACAGTGGTAACAACTGTTAGTGCAAATGACGCAGATAAAGGACATTATGGTGAAGTAACTTATTCTATATCTCATGTCGCCAGAGAAGCGAAGAAGCTTTTTGATGTAAATGTTAAAACTGGAGAGATTAAAGTTGCAGGTAAACTAGATTTTGAAAAATCTAAAACTTATCAGTTAAATGTTCAGGCTCGTGACCACGGTGGATATACAGATACGTGCAAAGTTGTCATTCAGATAATTGACGAGAATGACAACGTCCCTACAATACAGCTGATGTCATTTTCTAACTCGATATCCGAGGATTCTCCCCCTGGTACAACTATAGCTGTTGTTAATGTTGATGACGAAGACTCTGATGGTAACGGTGTTGTCAAGTGCTCTATTAACTCTGACGTACCTTTCAAAATCGAGTCTTCATTAACAGGATATTATACTATAGTGACAGACAACTTCTTAGACAGAGAAAGTATTCCTGAGTATAATATCACCATAACCGTCTCTGACCAAGGCTCTCCGCCTTTGTCTAGCAGTAAGAACATCACTGTAAAAGTGTCTGACGTCAATGACAGCCCACCTGAATTTGATCAATCAGAATATAGTAGGACTGTTCCAGAGAACAACTCTCCTGGATACTCAGTTTTTACTCTCAGTGCTCGTGATGCAGATTGGGGCCAAAACGCTCGGGTTTCTTACTTTCTGCAGGAGAAAGAGATAAATGGGGTAACTGTGTCTTCGTTAGTGTCAGTGAATTCAGAAAATGGGGTGATTCATGCAGTGAGGTCGTTTGATTATGAGCAAATTAAGTGGTTTGAATTTAACGTAACTGCCCGTGATGCTGGATCCCCTCCTCTGAGTTCGGTGGCTACAGTTAAAATAATAGTCCAGGACCAGAACGACAACCCTCCTCAGGTTCTGTACCCAGTCCAGACTGGTGGCTCTCTGGTGGATGAAATGGTGCCTCGTTCAGCAGATGTGGGCTATCTGGTCACTAAAGTGGTGGCTGTTGATGTGGACTCTGGACAGAATGCCTGGCTCTCCTATAAACTGCAGAAAGCCACAGACAGGGCGCTGTTTGAAGTGGGCTTACAGAATGGAGAAATAAGAACTATCCGCCAAGTCACTGATAAAGATGCTGTGAAACAAAGACTGACTGTTATAGTGGAGGACAACGGGCAGCCCTCTCGTTCAGCTACAGTCATTGTTAACGTGGCGGTGGCGGACAGCTTCCCTGAAGTGCTGTCGGAGTTCACTGACTTTACACACGACAAGGAGTACAATGACAACCTGACTTTTTACTTAGTGCTGGCTTTGGCTGTAGTTTCCTTCCTCTTCATCACGTGTTTAGTGGTTATTATATCAGTGAAAATCTACAGATGGAGACAGTCTCGCATCCTGTATCACTCCAACCTCCCTGTGATTCCATATTATCCACCACGTTACTCAGACACTTTGGGGACAGGGACTCTCCCACACGTGTACAACTACGAGGTGTGCAGGACGACTGACTCCAGAAAGAGTGACTGTAAGTTCGGCAGAGCTGGTAGTCAGAACGTGCTGATAATGGACCCCAGTTCTACAGGGACGATGCAGCGGATACAGAGTGAGAAGAGCATCCTGGATGAACCAGACTCTCCTCTAGAGGTTAGATAAATAATGTAGTTTTGTCTCTGTGCTGTCATTTTTCTTATGTGCTTTAGTTATATTAAGAGTGACCTGTTGTGCTCCATAGCTTCATTTTCAGCACCATGGACAGCATTTCTCTCTGCAGTGTACTTGCTTCTGTATTCACTCTCATAACTTGTTTCCAACAAAATTATTTACCTAATGGCATATCCATGTACGATACATGTCCACAGTATTGGCTTTGGTATTCGGCAGTGGTTCCTTACAGCAAATGTCCATGTCATACTCTGTGTAAACTTGCATGCAGGTTAGTTGATTTTGAAAGCTTTTATTTCTCTTCCCCTCTAGTTAATTGTGTTGGTACTTCTTGAACATTGTGATCATGGTATTTTACTTGAATATTAATCAGTCAATTTCTGGACACTTGTGCTTGTCTCTACATATTTGTTTTTTATGGAGTTTTATTACAAAAACATAGAATATGATATGTTTTCATTTAAAAAACATTTTTTTCATTACAAAAAACATTTAGCACTTTTTCACTCAGTTCAGGACCATGTTCTGTCTACCTTTTTTCACTGCCTTTTTAATCTCAAAGGTATTTTATAACTTTGCAGGCACACAATATTGTATTGTCCATAGAGCATATGATTTTTTTTTTCTCTTTACTTTTAAATGTACTTTTATGTTTCTTTGGCATTTGTTTGCTTCATGTTATGGAGCAACAATGTGGATGGTTGGCTTGTACACATGTACATCTAGCTGCAATGGACTGACTTGAGAACACTTTGCAGCCAGTGATTCATTGTTACTCAGTTGACTTATGTTCATTTTCTTGTTTGTAGGAGCATTAAAACTCACTGTACTTTTTTCATATTTAGTTGTTATGTCATCTGCTTTTCTGTGCAGCATTTACCAAGAGCTTTATATTTTAGGCTGACTGGTCATTGATAAATTATTGAGTGATACATTTAAAGAATGATCTTGATCATTTTGATTTCTGAGGGTTTTAAATTATACACTTGTGAGGATAGGCTATGGACAGAATTGGTTGCACGAGCTTTTGTTTGTGTGTGTGTGTGTGTGTGTGTGTGTGTGTGTGTCATGGAAACATGATTTTACTTGTTTACTTAATTAACAAAAGCCTAGTTGTTATTTTTCTGTCATTCTTTCTTCATTTTATGCAGTTAATCTTCCAGTCCCTGTTACATTTTCCTGAACAAAAGTAAAAATATATATTTTTTTCATATCAATATTCATTGTTAAATAGACAAAAACCTGAATGTAAGCACACTATATCGGAAACATTGATCATTCTCCATCTTACACAGTATTCTGTAGTTCAGCATGATGGACTCTTAGGGCCGCTGTTGGCCAGTCTGTGTTAGTTAAGATGAAGAAATCAGCAGTACCTCCCCCATCATTTCAGACAGACAACGAGAGAAAGACTCACGGAACAGTACAGAATAGGAAAATCCGAGCTCTCATCGGTCAGTTGGACGGATAATATCATTTCACTTTTGTAATTTTTGATCTAACTGGTGATTATATACTACAAGAGGACATAAAAAGGATTATCTCTAAGGAAAATACTCGTTTTTACAGGAATATAACGCGGTTCATTTTACAGGAACATGACGGACAGAACAATGAGATGGCAAGTGCTGCTGTTTATCTCGGTTCTCTCGTTTAGTTCAGTGATTGGGCAGGTCAGCTACTCCATCCCAGAGGAAATGCCGAAAGGCTCTTTCGTGGGTGATGTTGCGCAAGATTTGGGTTTGGATGTGAAACGATTAAAATCAGGAAAGGCTCGTATTTATACGGGAGACAGTGCAGAGTACATCGAGTTGAATAAAGAGAGAGGAGTCCTCCTCGTCAAAGACAGAATAGATAGAGAGACGATCTGCGCACAAACGGCGCCCTGCGCTTTGCATTTCCAGGTTATTTTAGAGAATCCAATGGAGTTTTATAGCATCACCGTCGAGGTTACAGACATTAATGACAACGCCCCGATTTTTAAAAGAGGTGAAATGAAATTCACAATAAGTGAGTCAATTGTTACAGGGACGGTGTTCTTGTTGCAACAAGCAGTAGATCTGGATGTCGGCGTGAATAACCTTCAGAGTTATTTGTTAAAACCAACCGATAACTTTGCTTTGAGGCTGCAAAATCAAGCGGATGGAAGCAAGATGGTGGAAATGGTTTTACAAAAACCTTTAGATCGGGAAAAGGAAGATCGTTTGTCTCTTGTGCTGACTGCAGTAGACGGCGGTGAGCCACAGCTCTCGGGGACCGTTCAGATACACATCACTGTGCTAGATAGCAATGATAATGCTCCAGTTTTTACGCAGAAAATGTACAAGTCCACCATAAGAGAAAACTCGCCTTCAGGTACGCAAGTAGTAATTGTTAGTGCTTCTGACTTAGATGAAGGTTCGAATGGCAAAATATCTTATGCTATACTAAACCTACTCGACAATATTTCGGAGTTATTTGGGATAAACCGAGAGACCGGCGAGGTTACACTAATCGGCAACGCTGACTTTGAAAAAAAGCGCCAATATCAAATACACGTCCAAGCCAGTGATGAAGGAGGATTAACTGACTCATGTAAAATTATGATTGAAATAACTGACACAAATGACAATATACCTGCAATAAATGTTATGTCAAAGTCCAGTGCAATAAAAGAAGACATTCAGCCGGGCACTGTTGTGACGATGATAAATATTCAAGATCCAGACTCGGGTAAAAATGGAAAAGTTCAGTGTTATATTAACGAGAACATTCCATTCACAATTTCGTCAACGTCCAGTAATTTCTTTAGTTTAACAACATACAGTGAATTAGACAGAGAGATCGCGTCTCAATATAATATCACAGTGACCTGCTCTGATGAGGGAGTGCCCTCCCTCTCCAGCAGCGTCACTCTCACCTTACAGATCTCTGATGTGAATGACAACGCGCCTGTCTTTGAGAGGAGCTCATATGAGGCCTACATTGTAGAAAACAACACACCAGGTCTCTCTATATTCACAGTGAAAGCCAGAGACGCTGACTGGAACCAGAATGCGCGTGTTTCTTACATACTGGAGGACTCCTCTGTTAACGGAGTGCCAGTCTCCTCATATGTGTCCGTTAGTGCTGATAGTGGAGTCATCCATGCAGTGCGCTCTTTTGACTACGAGCAGATCAAAGATTTCCACTTCCGAGTTAAAGCACAAGATGGAGGCTCTCCTCCACTCAGTAGTAATGTGACTGTGAAAATACTGATCCAGGACCAGAACGATAACCCTCCTCAAGTTCTGTACCCAGTCCAGACTGGCGGCTCTCTGGTGGATGAAATGGTGCCTCGTTCAGCAGATGTGGGCTATCTGGTCACTAAAGTGGTGGCTGTTGATGTGGACTCTGGACAGAATGCCTGGCTCTCCTATAAACTGCAGAAAGCCACAGACAGGGCGCTGTTTGAAGTGGGCTTACAGAATGGAGAAATAAGAACTATCCGCCAAGTCACTGATAAAGATGCTGTGAAACAAAGACTGACTGTTATAGTGGAGGACAACGGGCAGCCCTCTCGATCAGCTACAGTCATTGTTAACGTGGCGGTGGCGGACAGCTTCCCTGAAGTGCTGTCGGAGTTCACTGACTTTACGCACGACAAGGAGTACAATGACAACCTGACTTTTTACTTAGTGCTGGCTTTGGCTGTAGTTTCCTTCCTCTTCATCACGTGTTTAGTGGTTATTATATCAGTGAAAATCTACAGATGGAGACAGTCTCGCATCCTGTATCACTCCAACCTCCCTGTGATTCCATATTATCCACCACGTTACTCAGACACTTTGGGGACAGGGACTCTCCCACACGTGTACAACTACGAGGTGTGCAGGACGACTGACTCCAGAAAAAGTGACTGTAAGTTCGGCTTAGCTGGCAGTCAGAACGTGCTGATAATGGACCCCACTTCTACAGGCACGATGCAGCGGATACAGAGTGAGAAGAGCATCCTGGATGAACCAGACTCTCCGCTAGAGGTTAGTTCATTTTTATCACCTGGTACAAAGATACAACCCGTGATATGCTACCCCAAATCCTGCAATTTCCTCCCTGTTGAGTGTTTATTGTATACATCCGTACAACAGTCCGGTTGTTTAAAAGTTAAAATACTCCAGTAGAAACCATGGGATCAAATCTTTCAACGAAATTAGAGTGCATAACATGGTGATTGCTGCTGTATTGTTTGTTGATTCTGTATTAAACAACTGATGACTTATAACGTTTGCATCTTACAGTAAATATAAACGTATGGCCGAGTTCAATTTGGTACACCTTCATTCTGTCTCCAGTTCTCCCTTCACTGCATACTTTATACTGCTTGTTTCAGGACCACAGACAGCGACATTTCTATTCTTAATGCATTGCAGCCACCTATTGCCACTTGGATGTGATGAGATATTTCTAATAGCAAATCATTGAATATCATGTCATTGCAGTTTCTGTAGTATTTCCTGCTGTTTTTTCAGTTCTCGAATTGAATACGACTCCTCAACATGAAGCAAATGGCAAATGTAGTAATAGAATACAACTGAACAATAGCTTTGTATAGTAACGGGCGATAACTGTATGGCTTTTAAATCCCAGTGAAAAAATTTCAGCTTTTGGACTCTAAGTGACGCTGTTGGCCAGCGAAACGATTTCAGTGTTAACAGTCTTTCTGTTCCCCTCCCTCTCGACCGTACTTGAGCATGACTGCGGAGATCATGTCTTTCGTAGAGGGATAGGGAGTGAATGGGCGATTTTTTTCTCTGTGGAATATACGAGGTTGTATCTAAAAGCATATTCAAGTTGGACTACACGTTCCTGTTTGTTTTCTTCAAGTGACGACGAATTATTATCAAGGTCGATTGTTGCTGATATGGCGAATCGAGGCCAGCCCTACCCTACAAGCGTAAGATGGCGATTTTCTTTTATATTACGAAATCAAGTAGGGTTTCTCATTCTGCTTGCATTTATGGGTGATCGAGTGGCTGGACAGATCCGATACTCTATTCCAGAAGAGATGAAAAGGGGCTCCATCATTGGCAACATAGCACAAGACCTCGGTCTGGATCTGAAAAGGCTGCGCTCTGGCCGTGCTCGTATTGTGAGTGGAGAAGACATCCAGTACACAGAGCTGAAGACAGACAAAGGGATTCTAGTCGTGAATGAGAGAATAGACCGAGAGCAGCTTTGTGGGGACGTGACACCGTGCAGCCTCAGCTTCGAAATAATTTTGGAAAATCCAATCGAACTCCATCGTGTCACTGTTGAAATTTTAGATATAAACGACAACACCCCTTTCTTTCCAAATAAAGACATCCAGTTTGAGATGAGCGAATCTGCGACAATTGGAGCAAAATTTCCTGTTGAAAGCGCAGTTGATCCTGACGTTGGACTAAACGCATTACAAAATTACATTCTATCACCAAATAATTATTTCATTCTCAAACAACATGCAAATCCAGACGGCAGTAAACACGCTGAACTGGTGTTACAGAAGCCATTAGACAGAGAAGAACACCCCAGTCTCTTTCTAAAATTAATAGCTATCGACGGTGGAAACCCACAGAGGTCTGGCACGGTGGATATAAATGTATCTGTTTTAGATGTAAACGATAATGCACCAGTATTCAACCAGTCAGTTTACAGGGCCGCCGTTGTCGAAAATTCACCTAGAGGAACTTATATCACAACAGTAAACGCGACTGATTCAGACATCGGCAGTAACGGGGAAATAATATTCAGTTTTTCGAAAATAAAAGGCAGTACGGTAGATATGTTCAGTATCGATGAAAACACAGGTGTCATAAAAGTTGCTGGACTTATAGACTTTGAAAAGGAGAAAAAATATGAACTCAGATTAGAGGCAAGGGATAGAGGAGGTTTGACTGGGACCAGTAAAGTTGTAATTGATGTTAGTGACGTCAATGACAATGCTCCAGTCATTAATATCATGTCATTTTCTAATACTATATCAGAAGATGCCCCTCTCGGCACAACAATAGCTGTTATCAATGTGAAAGATGCTGATTCAGAGAAAAACGGACAGATAAAATGCACAATAGACAACATGCTTCCGTTTAAAATCCAATCCTCATTAACTAATTACTATAATTTGGTGGCAGATCAGCATTTTGATCGAGAGACGTCTTCTGAGTATGCCATAACAATAATAGCGACTGACTCAGGGTCCCCTCCTCTTTCTAGTTCTGTCACATTGGAGCTTCGAGTCTCTGACGTAAACGATAACGCCCCATTGTTTGACAAGATCACGTATTCTGCCTACGTCACGGAGAACAATTCCCCTGGAATGCCCATCACCACGGTGAGCGCGCGAGACTCTGACTGGAATCAAAATGCGAGAATCTCTTATTTCCTCGAGGACACACAGATCAGCGGTAATCCGGTTTCTACCTATGTGTCCATAAACTCTGAAACTGGGGTTTTACATGCGGTACGTTCGTTTGATTATGAGCAAATTAAACAGCTTCAGCTAGTGGTCAAAGCACAGGATGGAGGCTCTCCTCCACTCAGTAGTAACGTGACTGTGAAAATACTGATCCAGGACCAGAATGACAACCCTCCTCAGGTTCTGTACCCAGTCCAGACTGGTGGCTCTCTGGTGGATGAAATGGTGCCTCGTTCAGCAGATGTGGGCTATCTGGTCACTAAAGTGGTGGCTGTTGATGTGGACTCTGGACAGAATGCCTGGCTCTCCTATAAACTGCAGAAAGCCACAGACAGGGCGCTGTTTGAAGTGGGCTTACAGAATGGAGAAATAAGAACTATCCGCCAAGTCACTGATAAAGATGCTGTGAAACAAAGACTGACTGTTATAGTGGAGGACAACGGGCAGCCCTCTCGTTCAGCTACAGTCATTGTTAACGTGGCGGTGGCGGACAGCTTCCCTGAAGTGCTGTCGGAGTTCACTGACTTTACACACGACAAGGAGTACAATGACAACCTGACTTTTTACTTAGTGCTGGCTTTGGCTGTAGTTTCCTTCCTCTTCATCACGTGTTTAGTGGTTATTATATCAGTGAAAATCTACAGATGGAGACAGTCTCGCATCCTGTATCACTCCAACCTCCCTGTGATTCCATATTATCCACCACGTTACTCAGACACTTTGGGGACAGGGACTCTCCCACACGTGTACAACTACGAGGTGTGCAGGACGACTGACTCCAGAAAGAGTGACGTGAAATATATGCAACCGATGAGTCAAAGTTTAGTAAGTGTGGATGGAGTTGGAGCTGACGCACCACAGCTGGAACAGCAACTGTCGGGCAACTGTTCCCAAATGTCAACTTTGGTGAGTGATAAATTAAATATTGAGTTATTTGCTCGTTATATATATATATTCTGTAAGTGGTAAGGCACTGTAGTGTCTGTCTATGGTGGCACTGTCCATGGTGCTGGAATCGCCAATTGATTCATTTTGATGTAACTTTCAGTGCTGTCCAAGCTTTTGATGTTTTTATAAAATTTTATCAAGATTTTCACTGTCAACTTTTAAATTAATAGTATCTGTCTCAGCAAAACTTGGTCATATCTCAATATAAAAACAATGAAATATGTCGACACTTTACAAGAAAAATAATAGTAATAGTATTAGTAGTAGTATAGTATAATAGTATACAAGTATCATGCAGATCAATACACCAGGCCACGGAAAAAAACGCTTCTCCCTTCGGTTTCTTTTGACCATACCTAATTTTTCAGTATTTATTAGGTACCCTTTGTTATTTTTAATATTCACGTTTGCTTATTTCATTAATTTATTCTGTTCATTATTTATGTCCCTCCATACTTCATTAGTTCATGTAAAAGAACGATTTCACTGTGATCTTATACTTAAGATGCTTCTGTTTAACAGGACCTGGTCAGTGTACATTAAGCTTAATTTATACTGCTCCTTTGAAAAGCTGTAATCAATTAGTATACCAATAAAACTTAACATGAGGCTGTGCCCACCACATACATTACCGTAGATGGGCTCTGAGCGCCGCTGTTGATACATGACTGACTAACAGTCCAAATCAGCAGTGCAGCGATCCACCCCTTTATTTCATTTCAGTATTTCACTGCCTGGAAGGAAGACGCTTCTAAACGTCAACATTTGAAGTCTAGCGTTTCCAGTGGAATTTCTCGACTGAAATACGATTGCCTTTTCAATTGTTGTATGCAATTGGATCGACTTTGCGTTGAAAGTGATTACTACGTCCTTACTTTTGGATTTATGATGGATTGTATGAGGATAACCGCTTGCAGAGGCCGATGGCAAGCAGTGTTTGTCATTCTTTGTCTCTTCATGCTGAGCTCAGTGGCTGGACAGGCTCGGTATTCCGTACCCGAGGAGCAGGCAGAAGGCTCTTTTGTCGGAAACATTGCTCGAGATTTAGGATTGGATGTAGCGAGGCTCATATCAGGTAAAGCTCGTATTATCACAAAAGGAAGCCGGCAGTATGTTGATTTAAACCGAGACAAAGGCACGCTTGTTATTAAAGAGCAAATCGACCGAGAAGAACTGTGTGGAAAGACGACGCCCTGTAGCTTCAGTTTCGAGGTCATTTTAGAAAATCCAATCCAGCTTTATCGGGTAACAGTGGAGGTAATTGACATAAACGATAACAGCCCATCGTTCCCAAAAGATGAAATTAATTTGAAAATTGTCGAAAGCGTTGCACCGGGGACTCGCTTCTCTTTGGTGAGTGCTGATGATCCTGATGTTGGTATTAATGATATCCAGAAATATACACTGAAACCCGCAAATCATTTCAAACTGGAAGTACAGAGCCAGCCAGATGGAGGAAAATCCATCGAAATGGTTTTACAGAACCCGTTAGACCGAGAGAAAGAGGAGACTCACACACTCGTGCTGCTTGCTTCAGATGGAGGGGAGCCACATAGATCGGGGACAGTGCGTATTCATGTCACTGTGCTAGATGCTAACGATAATGCACCAGTGTGTAGGCAGGCTGTTTATAAAGCAGATGTGAAGGAGAATTCTCGTGAAGGAACATTGGTAACAACTGTTAGTGCAAATGACGCAGACAAAGGAATCAATGGTGAAGTAACTTATTCCATTCCGTATGTCGCCAGAGAAGCGAAGCAGCTTTTTGATGTAAATGTTAAAACTGGAGAGATTAAAGTTGCAGGTAAACTAGATTTTGAAAAATCTAAAGCTCATCAGTTAAATGTTCAGGCTAGTGACCACGGTGGATATACAGATACGTGCAAAGTTGTCATTCAGATAATTGACGAGAATGACAACGTCCCTACAATACAGCTGATGTCATTTTCTAACTCGATATCCGAGGATTCTCCCCCTGGTACAACTATAGCTGTTGTTAATGTTGATGACGAAGACTCTGATGGTAATGGTGTTGTCAAGTGCTCCATTAACTCTGACGTACCTTTCAAAATTGAGTCTTCATTAACAGGATATTATACTATAGTGACAGACAACTTCTTAGATAGAGAAAGTATTCCTGAGTATAATATCACCATAACCGTCTCTGACCAAGGCTCTCCGCCTTTGTCTAGCAGTAAGAACATCACTGTAAAAGTGTCTGACGTCAATGACAGCCCACCTGAATTTGATCAATCAGAATATAGTAAGACTGTTCCAGAGAACAACTCTCCTGGATACTCAGTTTTTACTCTCAGTGCTCGTGATGCAGATTGGGGCCAAAACGCTCGGGTTTCTTACTTTCTGCAGGAGAAAGAGATAAATGGGGTAACTGTGTCTTCGTTAGTGTCAGTGAATTCAGAAAATGGGGTGATTCATGCAGTGAGGTCGTTTGATTATGAGCAAATTAAGTGGTTTGAATTTAACGTAACTGCCCGTGATGCTGGATCCCCTCCTCTGAGTTCGGTGGCTACAGTTAAAATAATAGTCCAGGACCAGAAGAAACCCTCCTCAGGTTCTGTACCCAGTCCAGACGGTGGCTCTCTGGTGGATGAAATGGTGCCTCGTTCAGCAGATGTGGCCTATCTGGTCACTAAAGTGTGGCTGTGATGTGGACTCTGGACAGAATGCCGGGCTCTCCATAAACTGCAGAAAGCCACAGACAGGGCGCTGTTTGAAGTGGGCTTACAGAATGAGAAATAAGAACTATCCGCCAAGTAACTGATAAAGATGCTGTGAAACAAAGACTGACTGTTATAGTGGAGGACAACGGGCAGCCCCTCGTTCAGCTACAGTCATGTGTAACGTGGCGGTGGCGGACAGCTTCCCTGAAGTGCTGTCGGAGTTCACTGACTTTACACACGACAAGGAGTACAATGACAACCTGACTTTTTTACTTGTGCTGGCTTTGGCTGTAGTTCCTCCTCTTCATCACGTGTTTAGTGGTTATTATATCAGTGAAAATCTACAGATGGAGACAGTCTCGCATCCTGTATCACTCCAACCTCCCTGTGATTCCATATTATCCACCACGTTACTCAGACACTTTGGGGACAGGGACTCTCCCACACGTGTAACAACTACGAGGTGTGCAGGACGACTGACTCCAAAAGAGTGACGTGAATATATGCAACCGATGAGTCAAAGTTTAGTAAGTGTGGATGGAGTTGGAGCTGACACACCACAACTGGAACAGCAACTGTCGGGCAACTGTTCTCAAATGTCAACTTTGGTGAGTGATTAATTAAATACGTTGTTCTTTGCTCGTTATCTATGTGTGGTGTGTCTTGTGTATATATATTTGATTGTCTTTAGTGCTAAGGCACTTTATTGCCTGACCATGGTAGCACTGTCCACGGTGCTGAAATCGTCAACTGATTTATTTTGATGTAACTTTCAGCGCAGTCCAAGTTTTTGATATTATTATCAAATTGCCTAATCAAATGCCAGAACAGGACGATTAAACACAGAATCGTAATATCCAACAAGTCGTTTTTGAGGCAGAAGTACGTATTCGTATGAAGATCGGGCTCAACAGTTACAGTTGAACTGGAAGTAATCTTTATTACTTCCACTATTTTACAAGTTGTTGTTCCTGGATTCACGAATTTTGACTCACAACGATTGAATTAATATTATCTGTCTCAGCAAAACTAAATCATATTTCAATATAAAAACATGAAATATGTCGACACTTTACAGGGGAAAAAAATAATAAAAGTATCATGCAGATCAATACAACAGCCCCTGGAAAAAAAAACAAAAAAAAAAAACAACTTCTCCCTGGGGTTTACCTTAACCATACCTAATTTTTTTTTCAGTATTTAAAAGATAGTACCTTTTATTATTTTTAATATTCACGTTTGCTTATTTCATTTTTTTATTCTATTTGTCATTATTTATGTTTCCCCATATTTCATAAGATGGTGTGAAAGAACGTGATTTCGCTGTGATCCTAAACTTAAGATGCGTCTGGTGAACAGGACACGGTCAGTGTACAATATAGGCTTCATTTATACTGCTCCTTTGTAAAGCTGTAATTAATTCGTATATGTGAATAAAACCTATCAATGGGTTTGTGCCCCCCATGTACACTACCATGGATGGGCTCTGAGCGCCGCTGTTGATACATGACTGACTAACATTTCAAATCAGCAGTGCAGCGATCCACCCCTTTATTTCATTTCAGTGTTTCACTGCCTGGAAGGAAGACGCTTCTAAACGTCAACATTTAAAGTCTAGCGTTTCCAGTGGAATTTCTCGGCTGAAATAACATTGTCTTTTCAATTTTTGTATGCAATTGCATCGGGTTTGCATTGAAAGTGATTACTACGTCTGCAGTTTTGGATTTATGATGGATTGTATGAGGATAACCGCTCGCAGAGGCCGATGGCAAGCAGTGTTTGTCATTCTTTGTCTCTTCATGCTGAGCTCAGTGGCTGGACAGGCTCGGTATTCCGTACCGGAGGAGCAGGCAGAAGGCTCTTTTGTCGGAAACATTGCTCGAGATTTAGGATTGGATGTAGCGAGGCTCATATCAGGTAAAGCTCGTATTATTACAAAAGGAAGCCGACAGTATGTTGATTTAAACCGAGACAAAGGCACGCTTGTTATTAAAGAGCAAATCGACCGAGAAGAACTGTGTGGAAAGACGACGCCCTGTAGCTTCAGTTTCGAGGTCATTTTAGAAAATCCAATCCAGCTTTATCGGGTAACAGTGGAGGTAATAGACATAAACGATAACAGCCCATCGTTCCCAAAAGATGAAATTAATTTGAAAATTGTCGAAAGTGTTGCATCAGGAACTCGTTTCTCACTCGAGAGTGCTGATGATCCTGATGTTGGTATTAATCATATTCAAAAATATACTCTGAAACCCGCAAATCATTTCAAATTGGAAGTACAGAGCCAGCCAGATGGAGGAAAATTTATCGAAATGGTTTTACAGAACCCGTTAGACCGAGAGAAAGAGGAAACTCACACACTCGTGCTGCTTGCTTCAGATGGAGGGGAGCCACATAGATCGGGGACAGTGCGTATTCATGTCACTGTGCTAGATGCTAACGATAATGCACCAGTGTGTAGGCAGGCTGTTTACAAAGCAGATGTCAAGGAGAATTCTCGTGAAGGAACATTGGTAACCACTGTTAGTGCAAATGACGCAGACAAAGGAATCAATGGTGAAGTAAGTTATTCTATATCTCATGTCGCCAGAGAAGCGAAGCAGATTTTTGATGTAAATGTTAAAACTGGAGAGATTAAAGTTGCAGGTAAAATAGACTATGAAAAATCTAAAATGTATCAGTTAAATGTTCAGGCTAGTGACCACGGTGGATATACAGATACGTGCAAAGTTGTCATTCAGATAATTGACGAGAATGACAACGTCCCTACAATACAGCTGATGTCATTTTCTAACTCGATATCCGAGGATTCTCCCCCTGGTACAACTATAGCTGTTGTTAATGTTGATGACGAAGACTCTGATGGTAACGGTGTTGTCAAGTGCTCCATTAACTCTGACGTACCTTTCAAAATTGAGTCTTCATTAACAGGATATTATACTATAGTGACAGACAACTTCTTAGATAGAGAAAGTATTCCTGAGTATAATATCACCATAACCGTCTCTGACCAAGGCTCTCCGCTTTTGTCTAGCAGTAAGAACATCACTGTAAAAGTGTCTGACGTCAATGACAGCCCACCTGAATTTGATCAATCAGAATATAGTAGGACTGTTCCAGAGAACAACTCTCCTGGATACTCAGTTTTTACTCTCAGTGCTCGTGATGCAGATTGGGGCCAAAACGCTCGGGTTTCTTACTTTCTGCAGGAGAAAGAGATAAATGGGGTAACTGTGTCTTCGTTAGTGTCAGTGAATTCAGAAAATGGGGTGATTCATGCAGTGAGGTCGTTTGATTATGAGCAAATTAAGTGGCTTGAATTTAACGTAACTGCCCGTGATGCTGGATCCCCTCCTCTGAGTTCGGTGGCTACAGTTAAAATAATAGTCCAGGACCAGAACGACAACCCTCCTCAGGTTCTGTATCCAGTCCAGACTGGTGGCTCTCTGGTGGATGAAATGGTGCCTCGTTCAGCAGATGTGGGCTATCTGGTCACTAAAGTGGTGGCTGTTGATGTGGACTCTGGACAGAATGCCTGGCTCTCCTATAAACTGCAGAAAGCCACAGACAGGGCGCTGTTTGAAGTGGGCTTACAGAATGGAGAAATAAGAACTATCCGCCAAGTCACTGATAAAGATGCTGTGAAACAAAGACTGACTGTTATAGTGGAGGACAACGGGCAGCCCTCTCGTTCAGCTACAGTCATTGTTAACGTGGCGGTGGCGGACAGCTTCCCTGAAGTGCTGTCGGAGTTCACTGACTTTACGCACGACAAGGAGTACAATGACAACCTGACTTTTTACTTAGTGCTGGCTTTGGCTGTAGTTTCCTTCCTCTTCATCACGTGTTTAGTGGTTATTATATCAGTGAAAATCTACAGATGGAGACAGTCTCGCATCCTGTATCACTCCAACCTCCCTGTGATTCCATATTATCCACCACGTTACTCAGACACTTTGGGGACAGGGACTCTCCCACACGTGTACAACTACGAGGTGTGCAGGACGACTGACTCCAGAAAGAGTGACTGTAAGTTCGGCAGAGCTGGTAGTCAGAACGTGCTGATAATGGACCCCAGTTCTACAGGGACGATGCAGCGGATACAGAGTGAGAAGAGCATCCTGGATGAACCAGACTCTCCTATAGAGGTGGGTTTTTGATCATCCTTCATAAACTGTCATTGCATTAATTTTAAGGTACTAGATTACACACGTGACCTGGTTATATGCAGTGTTTCACCTCCTTCTTATGGGACATTTTTAGTACCACCAGTGATTGACAGCTCCTCTCAGAATTGAGACAATAACTGCTGAACGTCCGCAAAAAAGATGCACACAATAAAATATATACTCTGAGGCTGTTATGTGTTCCTAAGCTGTAAAGTTGTAAAGCAAATATAATAGTACTAGAATCATCTGTACTGCATTTTGCTCTACTGCTTGCTCTATTTTTGCTACTTGTAAGTTAAATCTTGTTCATCTTACTTCAGTTTTCTCCCCTCCCCTTTATTTTGTGGCGTCACTTGTTATTTTCAGATCGGACTCTAAGGGCCGCTGTTGATCTTTAAAGCACATGCAAACCGTTTGAAATGCAGCTACACCTCTTGTATTTCTCTTAGTCTTCCACGGAGAGCAGAACATTCGGTGTTCATTTTCATTCGAGATTTTGAGGCCAATGTATTCGTTGTTGCACTGTGGATCATAAACACAATAACAGAAGGACGTCTTTTTGAATCATACTTTTCTGTGGAGTTGGGTGGATTGCTTCGGGAATATGTCTTTTATCAACAGCAAACCCACGATTAAATGGCAAGTACGGGCCTTCATCCTTGTTTTTCTCATTGACGCGGCAGTCTGTCAGATCCGTTACTCTGTCCCAGAGGAGATGAGAAAGGGCTCCTTTGTGGGAAATGTGGCTGAAGATTTAGGTATCGATGCTAAAAGACTGAAATCAGGCGGTGCCCGAATTGTTAGCGGTGATAACAGCGAGTATATCAGGCTGGATGCAGACAAAGGGATTCTTGTGGTGGGGGAAAGGATAGACAGAGAGCAGCTGTGCGGGCAGACATCGCCCTGTAGTTTGAATTTCGAAATGATTATGATGAATCCAATGCAACTACACAGTGTCGTAGTTGAAGTGTTGGATGTTAATGATAATGCGCCCGTGTTTCACGAGAAAGAAGTGCACGTAGAAATAGTAGAATCCGCTCTTCCAGGAACAGAAATATTACAGGAGAGTGCCACTGACCTTGATGTTGGCATCAACGCTTTACACGGATATACGTTACACCCAACAACACATTTTAATATTAAAGTCTTGTCCAGCCCAAATGGTCATAAATATGCACAGTTGTATCTTTCTAATGCCTTAGACCGCGAGAAAGAAGAAAAGCTGCTTCTCACGCTAACTGCTGTGGACGGCGGCGAACCACAGAGATCAGGGACACTGAAAATACATGTAACTGTACGAGACACAAATGACAATGCTCCGGTTTTCACGCAATCAAATTTCAAGGCGTCTGTTAAAGAAAATGTTCCTAAAGGAACCTTAGTGTTGAGCTTGAGCGCGACAGATGCAGATGAAGGGATGTATGGCCGTGTTACATACCACTTTAATCGTATGTCTAGTAATGTCGCTGAACTGTTTCATCTGGATGAAAACAGTGGCGATTTAACTGTGAACGGTGTGATTGATTATGAAGAGAATAAAATATATGAAATAGGTGTGCAGGCAAAGGATCAAGGCGGACAGAGCACATCAACAAAAGTAATAATTGAGGTGACGGATGTTAACGACAATGCACCTGTAATAACACTAACCTCGTTTTCTAACGCCATCGCTGAGGATTCTCCTAGTGGTACTACTGTGGCTATCATAAACGTTAAAGATTTAGATTCAGGTAAAAATGGCAAAGTAGACTGCTCAGTTAAGGGCAATATCCCGTTTGCAATCCACTCATCTCTAAAGAATTATTATACCCTGGTGACGAATGGTGGCCTAGACAGGGAACGCAATCCTGATTATGATATTACTTTCACAGCTGTGGATGAAGGCAGCCCACCACTATCGACTAACAAGACAATAACACTTCGAGTATCGGATGTCAATGATAATGCCCCTGTATTTGAACAGGGTTACTATGAAGCTAATATCATGGAGAATAACTCCCCAGGTTTATCTGTGTTTTCTGTGAAAGCACACGACTCTGACTCGGGGCAGAACGCACGTGTATCTTACCTGCTTATTGATACACAGGTAAATGGTAACCCCATATCCACTTACATATCTGTTAACGCAGAAAGTGGAACTATACAGGCACTACGATCATTTGACTATGAGCAAATTAAAACTCTAAATATTTTTGTAAAAGGACAGGATGGGGGCTCCCCGCCTTTAAGCAGCAATACCACAATTAAATTAAATATTCAAGATCAGAACGACAACCCTCCTCAGGTTCTGTATCCAGTCCAGACTGGTGGCTCTCTAGTGGATGAAATGGTGCCTCGTTCAGCAGATGTGGGCTATCTGGTCACTAAAGTGGTGGCTGTTGATGTGGACTCTGGACAGAATGCCTGGCTCTCCTTTAAACTGCAAAAAGCCACAGACAGGGCGCTGTTTGAAGTGGGCTTACAGAATGGAGAAATAAGAACTATCCGCCAAGTCACTGATAAAGATGCTGTGAAACAAAGACTGACTGTTATAGTGGAGGACAACGGGCAGCCCTCTCGTTCAGCTACAGTCATTGTTAACGTGGCGGTGGCGGACAGCTTCCCTGAAGTGCTGTCGGAGTTCACTGACTTTACACACGACAAGGAGTACAATGAGAACCTGACTTTTTACTTAGTGCTGGCTTTGGCTGTAGTTTCCTTCCTCTTCATCACGTGTTTAGTGGTTATTATATCAGTGAAAATCTACAGATGGAGACAGTCTCGCATCCTGTATCACTCCAACCTCCCTGTGATTCCATATTATCCACCACGTTACTCAGACACTTTGGGGACAGGGACTCTCCCACACGTGTACAACTACGAGGTGTGCAGGACGACTGACTCCAGAAAGAGTGACTGTAAGTTCGGCAGAGCTGGTAGTCAGAACGTGCTGATAATGGACCCCAGTTCTACAGGGACGATGCAGCGGATACAGAGTGAGAAGAGCATCCTGGATGAACCAGACTCTCCTCTAGAGGTGAGGTCTTTAACATTAATATTCACTTATAATGACATTTGTGCTTTTTCAGAGGTCTCACTTAACAGTGGGTGCCCTTTGGGCTGGCATGTGTAGCCCATGAGGCGTTTTCAGAACCACAGCTCATGGACAGCTCCACACTGAGTGTAGGTTAAATTTCCTTGGAGAAATGCTGCCTAATTCTCGGTGGGGCCGGTGCCTTCTTGTGTATTAACGTGTCATTATTGGTTGTCATCGTTTATCAGAATTGTTATATATTAATGCTTTGTATCCTGTTCAGTGCTGTTTCAAATGCAAGTCCAGGTAGACTAAAGCCAAAACTTAAAAATATCTAATACAAACTTGTCATAAAACAGTACGTGGTTCAGTTTTTTTTTTTGCTTTATATTAATGCAAATTGACACTGGCTCCTCTCCACCACAGTGCTTGGCAAATTCCTTTTTATTTTATGCCTGTGTTCATGATATTCAAGCTTTGGACAGTAAGGGACGCTGTTGGTCAGCGAAACAAGGTTGATCGTTTATTTAGAGGAGGCAGAGCCCTCATTTTTCCATTTAGTGAGAGGAGAAACACACTGTGGGCTTCATTGACAACAGGACTGCGGTCACAATTTCATTCGGAGCGAGGACGTTATAATCAAAGGATTACTTGAGGAAACTGCCTTTTCTCTGTGGATTGTATACAGCAGGCTGTTGGTATCACCTCTTTTTATTTTGCCATGGCGTTTGAAAAATCTCCTGCTTCATGCGGAAAATGGCGTTTGTGTGGCAGACCAGTATGGCCACTTCTGCTGTTCCTTTGGTGTCTCAGTCACAGCGTATCTGGTCAAATCAGATATACAATTCCGGAAGAGCTGAAAAGGGGGTCTCTTATTGGTAACGTGGCTCAAGATCTTGGTTTGGATGTGCAAAGGCTTCGTTCTGGCCGTGCCCGTATCGTGACTAGACAGAGCATCCAGTACACCGAGCTGAAAACAGACAAAGGCATTTTAGTTGTGAACGAGAGAATAGACCGAGAGCAGCTTTGCGGAGACGTTACACCGTGCAGCTTCAGCTTTGAGGTAATTTTAGAAAACCCTATGGAATTACACCGTGTAACAGTGGAAATTACTGACATTAATGACAATTCTCCGACATTCAGAAAGGATGGAAATCAATTTGAAATAAGCGAATCCACCACACTTGGATCACGCTTTTTGTTACCGAGCGCCGAAGATGCAGATGTAGGCATTAATGGTCTCCAGAAATACATACTAACTACGGATGGTGTTTTTGGTTTGAAGCAACACTCAAATCCAGATGGCCGAAAATATGTCGAGATGATCTTACAAAAACCATTAGACAGAGAAACCGAACCAAGAATATCATTAAAGCTCATCGCTGTTGACGGTGGAACTCCACCCAGATCTGGTACAGTAAATATAGATATTACAGTGCTCGATGCTAATGATAATCCTCCCGTTTTTAATCAGACCCTCTACAGGGCGTCTGTGTCGGAGAATGCATTAAAAGGCACATACATTACGACAGTGAATGCGAGTGATGCGGACAGTGGATCAAATGGTCTTGTCACATATAGATTTTCAAACATGAAAGAGCAGCTGGTTGATATATTTCATTTAGACGAAATAACCGGAGTAATAACTCTTATAGGACAAGTGGATTATGAAAAAGACAAGAAATATGAAATTATGATTGAGGCTATGGATCAAGGAGGTCTGACAGATTCAAGTAAGGTATTGATTGAGATTGTTGACGTCAACGATAATGCTCCTGTCATAAATGTGATGTCATTCTCCAGCCCCGTGCCGGAGGATTCTCCCTCGGGTACCACGGTGGCAATAATTAATGTAATTGACGTAGACTCAGAGCAAAATGGCCAGATTATTTGTACATCAGACAGTAGCCTCCCGTTTAAAATAAAATCAACGTTAACCAATTACTATGCATTACTAACAGACGCGGCTTTTGACAGAGAAGTTGTACCGGAATATAACATAACTGTAAGAGCAACCGATTCGGGATCACCGTCCTTATCAAGCACAACAATATTGCGTCTGAGAATCTCTGATGTGAATGACAATGCTCCAATATTTGATAAAAGTAGCTACGTTTCTCACGTTACAGAAAACAATTCTCCTGGAATATCCATATTTTCCGTGAAAGCACGCGACAGTGACTGGAATCAAAACGCTAGAATTTCATATTTTCTCGAGGAAACACAGATTAATGGTAGTCCAACTTCTTCTTACGTCTCTATAAACAGTGAAACTGGAACTATCCATGCAGTGCGTTCGTTTGACTATGAACAAATTAAACGACTTCAGCTCATAGTAAAGGCGCAGGATGGAGGCTCTCCTCCACTCAGTAGTAATGTGACTGTGAAATTAATGATCCAGGACCAGAACGACAACCCTCCTCAGGTTCTGTACCCAGTCCAGACTGGTGGCTCTCTGGTGGATGAAATGGTGCCTCGTTCAGCAGATGTGGGCTATCTGGTCACTAAAGTGGTGGCTGTTGATGTGGACTCTGGACAGAATGCCTGGCTCTCCTATAAACTGCAGAAAGCCACAGACAGGGCGCTGTTTGAAGTGGGCTTACAGAATGGAGAAATAAGAACTATCCGCCAAGTCACTGATAAAGATGCTGTGAAACAAAGACTGACTGTTATAGTGGAGGACAACGGGCAGCCATCTCGTTCAGCTACAGTCATTGTTAACGTGGCGGTGGCGGACAGCTTCCCTGAAGTGCTGTCGGAGTTTACTGACTTTACGCACGACAAGGAGTACAATGACAACCTGACTTTTTACTTAGTGCTGGCTTTGGCTGTAGTTTCCTTCCTCTTTATCACGTGTTTAGTGGTTATTATATCAGTGAAAATCTACAGATGGAGACAGTCTCGCATCCTGTATCACTCCAACCTCCCTGTGATTCCATATTATCCACCACGTTACTCAGACACTTTGGGGACAGGGACTCTCCCACACGTGTACAACTACGAGGTGTGCAGGACGACTGACTCCAGAAAGAGTGACTGTAAGTTCGGCAGAGCTGGTAGTCAGAACGTGCTGATAATGGACCCCAGTTCTACAGGCACGATGCAGCGGATACAGAGTGAGAAGAGCATCCTGGATGAACCAGACTCTCCTCTAGAGGTCAGTTTCATAATCTAGCTTCGTCTCTATGTAGTTATTTTTCCTGCTGTGTTGTAGTTACATTGACAGTGAACTTTTTTGCTTCGTATCTTAATTTTCAGCACCATGGACAGCGTCTCACTGTGCACCATTTGCTTCCGTGTTCACATTCAGAGCTTTAAAAAGATATTAACTAAATTATCAAAGAGTGATATACTGTACTGCGTTATTTTACAGATACATCACTGTTACATTGTGTACTGGAATGAACTGACAATTCCCTTTTGTTTGCAACATTATAAATATATACTAATACTGACAAAACTGATCAAATACTGATCCATACTGCCCCTTTTCTGACTTGCGTGTGTGTTCACTATAATTTACTCATTTTCTTGTATATGTACTATTCCTCTTTAAAATCTCAACTCACTCTTTCGTCACTATGGGCATATTTTAAATTTGAAACCTATTCTTCTATTCAGCACTACACTGTTGGACCGTTTAACACAATGAGACTGATCTGGCAATGCTGCTCTAAATTGCTGGTGTGATATGTGTAATTGTGTACTACATTGGTTCAGATATTCCACAGTAATATTTTATTATTACAATTGATGTTTAGTACTCCTGTCAGTTATCAAAGTAGTTTGCATAGAAATTTACCTTTTATATAACTTAATTCCACCAGTTGTCCCGGTTATTTCCTCCATTTGGACTCTAAGGGACGCTGTTGATCAGTAAAACAGAGTCTAGTGTTGTTAAGGCTGTGACAGAGGAGAGAGAGAGGGGGAAAGAGGAGAGGGAGAAACGCCGTCTTCATACAAGGAGGCGTTCGGCGGAAATACACTCCTCTCTCTGCAGTTGTTTGTTTGGCAATATTAAAATAGCTTTGCTCGACAGTAATACAGCACTATTGAAGTGAAATCTAGTGTGTGTCTACGTGTGTGGCCGTGGGACCTAATTTGCGCTTACATTTGGAATTTGATTCCTTACGACATGGGGATACGCCAGCATCGATGCGGAAAATGGCTGATGTGTTGGACACTTAGATGGCAACTGTTCATTTTCGCCATCATGATTTCCACCATCAACGGACAAATCCGTTATTCAGTACCTGAGGAGATGAAGAAGGGCTCTCTTATCGGTAATGTAGCACAAGACCTTGGTTTGGATCTCAATAGGCTCCGATCTGGTCGGGCCCGTATCGTGACCGGAGAAAACAATCAGTACACTGAGCTGAAAACGGACAAAGGGATTCTAGTCGTGAATGAGAGAATAGACCGGGAAGAGCTTTGTGGAGATGTAACACCGTGCAGCTTCAGCTTCGAAATTATTTTAGAAAATCCAATAGAACTGCACAGGGTGACAGTAGAAATATTAGACGTCAATGACCATGCGCCAAGTTTCAAAAATAATGTAATTCATTTAGAGATTAGTGAGTCTGCAACAATAGGATCGCATTTCGATTTAGAAAGCGCATATGACCCCGATGCTGGGATTCACACTTTGCAAAAATATGTGTTGTCCCCGAATGATAATTTCGTTCTGAAGCAACACTCCAACGCCGATGGAGTCAGTTTTGCGGTAATGATTTTACAGAAGCCTTTAGACAGAGAGTCTCAACCACACATCTCTTTAAAACTGATTGCAGTAGACGGAGGAACTCCGGCACGATCTGGTACAGTAAATGTAGAGGTTACTGTACTCGATGTCAATGATAATCCTCCTGTATTTAATCAGACATTGTACACTGCTACCGTGACAGAAAATGCGCCTCTAGGCACCTATATAACCACTGTGAATGCTTCAGATGCCGACAGTGGATCTAACGGGTTTGTCACATATACGTTTTCTAATGTAAAGGGAAACTCTGGTGAAAAATTTCAGATTGACAGTTTATCTGGCAAAATAACCGTTACTGATAATATTGATTTCGAAAAGGACAAAAAATATGAAATAAGAGTTATTGCCAAAGACCAAGGTGGCCTAAGTGACGCAACCAAAGTTGTCATCGAGGTCACTGACATAAATGATAATGCTCCAGTTATAAATATGATGTCCTTCTCCAACCTGATTTCAGAGGATGTCCCTCCGGGAACAACTATAGCTGTTTTTAATGTTAAAGATGCTGACTCTGAAAGAAACGGACAGATAAAATGCTTAATAGATTCTAGTCTTCCTTTTAAAATCCAATCTTCTTTGACTAATTATTACAATTTGCTTTCAGATGTACCCTTTGATCGTGAAACAAAAGCAGAATACAACATAACCATAACTGCAACCGATTCAGGGTCACCTCCACTCTCTACTAAGACAACTTTACATCTAAGAATTTCTGATGTAAACGATAATGCTCCGCTCTTTACTAAACCGACTTATTCTGCATATATAATTGAAAATAATGTTCCTGGCATGTCAATATTTACGGTTAGTGCGCGAGATTCAGACTGGAATCAAAACGCAAGGATCTCATACTTTCTAGAGGACGCGCAGGTCAGTGGCAGCCCAGTTTCTTCCTATGTGTCCATTAACTCTGAAAGTGGAGTTCTACATGCAGTACGCTCATTCGATTATGAACAAATCAAACAGCTTGTATTCAGTGTCAAAGCGCAAGATGGAGGCTCTCCTCCACTCAGTAGTAATGTGACTGTGAAAGTGATGGTTCAGGACCAGAACGACAACCCTCCTCAGGTTCTGTACCCAGTCCAGACTGGTGGCTCTCTGGTGGATGAAATGGTGCCTCGTTCAGCAGATGTGGGCTATCTGGTCACTAAAGTGGTGGCTGTTGATGTGGACTCTGGACAGAATGCCTGGCTCTCCTATAAACTGCAGAAAGCCACAGACAGGGCGCTGTTTGAAGTGGGCTTACAGAATGGAGAAATAAGAACTATCCGCCAAGTCACTGATAAAGATGCTGTGAAACAAAGACTGACTGTTATAGTGGAGGACAACGGGCAGCCCTCTCGTTCAGCTACAGTCATTGTTAACGTGGCGGTGGCGGACAGCTTCCCTGAAGTGCTGTCGGAGTTCACTGACTTTACACACGACAAGGAGTACAATGACAACCTGACTTTTTACTTAGTGCTGGCTTTGGCTGTAGTTTCCTTCCTCTTCATCACGTGTTTAGTGGTTATTATATCAGTGAAAATCTACAGATGGAGACAGTCTCGCATCCTGTATCACTCCAACCTCCCTGTGATTCCATATTATCCACCACGTTACTCAGACACTTTGGGGACAGGGACTCTCCCACACGTGTACAACTACGAGGTGTGCAGGACGACTGACTCCAGAAAGAGTGACTGTAAGTTCGGCAGAGCTGGTAGTCAGAACGTGCTGATAATGGACCCCAGTTCTACAGGGACGATGCAGCGGATACAGAGTGAGAAGAGCATCCTGGATGAACCAGACTCTCCTCTAGAGGTTGGCTTTGTCTTTTTATGAAGTTTTATGAATATGCAATTCCACGTGATTTCTTAATATGAACTATTTGATGTCTACCCAAGTAATTTGACTTGATTACTGTAATGCTTTACCTTATTAATGCTGATTATTTCATCATTAATAATAATTATATGATCATTTTACTAACAAGTGACATTTTGAAAACATTTCCTTACTTAAAGTTACATTTTAAATAAGACGTTGGCATCAGCATCATATATACAACTAAAGTGTTATAGATATTTGAAAATAAACAACTTGTACCACATTTAACATGAATAGTTTATAGCAGTCTGTTTTATTGCCGAATTTGGCAGAATCAGGTATTATGTACTTGTCTTTTATCTCCATTATTGTCCTTCTTATGATTTCGTATGTTATTGTATGAATAATTTCGCAGTTCGTCTAAATTTAGGTCACAGACATAGGTTTACACTTGGAGAGTATGGGCTGTCTTGGTTTTGTCCTTCTTGTTAATGCCTATCAGCACCATGGATAGCGCAACATTCAGAACACTTCGTTGTGCTTTGCTTATAGCATTTTTGAACACATATAGTGAATCAATCGGGCAATGTGTAGTTCAGTCTATCCAACTCACAGGGACGCTGTTGACCAGTCTGCTGATATTTCAGAGCTCATTGCAGCTGTACCTCCCCCATCAGCTTGAAATGTTACGGAGGAAGAGGGAAAGAAAGAATTAAAAGGCACGTTTTGGAAGAGGGAGATGCTTGAACACGGAGATACCAAGGGAATTTTCAACATTCATTGGAGTTTGGATTCTTGATTACTTTTCTGACATTTGTATCTGAAATCCTTTTACTGGATAACGGATTTGATATATTTTTTGTGGACTGGAGAATGGCGAACAGAACAATGACACGGCGAGTACTGTTGTTCATGTCGGTTGTTTCTCTCAGCTCGGTTTTGGGGCAGGTCAGTTACTCTATTCCTGAAGAAATGGCGAAAGGATCTTTGGTCGGTAACATAGCTCAGGACTTAGGTTTAGATGTTAAACGACTGAAATCAGGGAAAGCTCGCATATTTACCGGAGAAGATACAGAATACATCGAGCTGAATAAAGAAAGGGGGGTTCTTATAATCAAAGAGCGGATAGACAGAGAATCGCTCTGTGGACAGACGACGCCCTGTGCTCTTGATTTTCAAATAATATTGGAGAATCCTATGCAATTTTACAGCATAACTGTCGAGATAACTGACATAAATGATAACTCTCCCGGTTTTAAAAACAAGGAAATGAAATTTGACATTAGTGAGACAGCACAAATTGGATCGAAATATGTTTTAGAAAAAGCGGTTGATGACGATGTGGGTATTAATGGTCTCCAGGGCTATTCACTGAGTTCAAGTGACGAATTCACTTTAAACCCTTACAGAATTGGCAGCAGTAGGCATGTCGAGATGGTTTTAAAGAAGCATCTTGACCGAGAGAAAGAGGACCGGTTGTCTTTAGTATTGACTGCTTTAGATGGCGGAGACCCGCAGCTGTCTGGAACCATACTAATTCTGATAACTGTATTGGACGCTAACGACAATGCACCTGTTTGTACTCAGACAGAGTATAAGACTAATGTGAAGGAAGATTCGTTGAAAGGAGCTGTTCTAACCACTGTGAGCGCATCTGATGCAGATGAAGGCCCGCATGGGCGCATACACTACTCGATTTCTAATGCTCCAAGGGGGGCATTAGAATTATTCGATATAGATGAAGAGAACGGGATATTTACGTTAGTGGGAAAACTTGATTATGAGAAATTTCGGCATTATGAAATAGATGTTCGAGCATCAGATGAAGGTGGTAACTCAGACGTGTGTAAAGTTATAATCCAGGTGTTGGACACAAACGATAACCCACCAGCGATCAATATTATGTCGACGTCATCAAGTATATCTGAGGATGTTAAACCAGGCACGGTGCTGACAATGATGAACGTTCAGGATCCAGATTCAGATGAAAATGGCAAAGTCCACTGTGTATTAGATACAAATGTTCATTTTACAATCACATCAACATCAAATAATTTCTTTACTTTAGTTACAGAAGGTGAATTAGACAGAGAGGTAGCATCTCAGTATAACATCACAGTGACCTGCTCTGATGAGGGAGTGCCCTCCCTCTCCAGCAGCGTCACTCTCACCTTACAGATCTCTGACGTGAATGACAACGCGCCTGTCTTTGAGAGGAGCTCATATGAGGCCTACATTGTAGAAAACAACACACCAGGTCTCTCTATATTCACAGTGAAAGCCAGAGACGCTGACTGGAACCAGAATGCGCGTGTTTCTTACATACTGGAGGACTCCTCTGTTAACGGAGTGCCAGTCTCCTCATATGTCTCCGTTAGTGCTGATAGTGGAGTCATCCATGCAGTGCGCTCTTTTGACTACGAGCAGATCAAAGATTTCCAATTCCGAGTCAAAGCTCAGGATGGAGGCTCTCCTCCACTCAGTAGTAATGTGACTGTGAAAATACTGATTCAGGACCAGAACGACAACCCTCCTCAGGTTCTGTATCCAGTCCAGACTGGTGGCTCTCTGGTGGATGAAATGGTGCCTCGTTCAGCAGATGTGGGCTATCTGGTCACTAAAGTGGTGGCTGTTGATGTGGACTCTGGACAGAATGCCTGGCTCTCCTATAAACTGCAGAAAGCCACAGACAGGGCGCTGTTTGAAGTGGGCTTACAGAATGGAGAAATAAGAACTATCCGCCAAGTCACTGATAAAGATGCTGTGAAACAAAGACTGACTGTTATAGTGGAGGACAACGGGCAGCCCTCTCGTTCAGCTACAGTCATTGTTAACGTGGCGGTGGCGGACAGCTTCCCTGAAGTGCTGTCGGAGTTCACTGACTTTACACACGACAAGGAGTACAATGACAACCTGACTTTTTACTTAGTGCTGGCTTTGGCTGTAGTTTCCTTCCTCTTCATCACGTGTTTAGTGGTTATTATATCAGTGAAAATCTACAGATGGAGACAGTCTCGCATCCTGTATCACTCCAACCTCCCTGTGATTCCATATTATCCACCACGTTACTCAGACACTTTGGGGACAGGGACTCTCCCACACGTGTACAACTACGAGGTGTGCAGGACGACTGACTCCAGAAAGAGTGACTGTAAGTTCGGCAGAGCTGGTAGTCAGAACGTGCTGATAATGGACCCCAGTTCTACAGGGACGATGCAGCGGATACAGAGTGAGAAGAGCATCCTGGATGAACCAGACTCTCCTCTAGAGGTATGAGCGGAAATATGTTTACTGTTGTTGTTGATTTGTTTCAGGATTGGTCATTTAATTGTCTTCCCTATTGGACAATGTACAGTGGTTTTCCCCTGCACATAATTTCTTTTTCTTTTTTTTTCTTTTTTTCCATTTTGTTAATAAAATAGTTTAACGTTCTTATATATTTTGCAAGAACAAATGACAGACATAATCTCCGAATCTTTCGTCTATATATATTACCAGGTTTACAGATAACCTTATTTAAATCCATTTCAGTTGTTTGACTCATATTATTTACTCTACCTTTACACTCATACTATGTATGTTTCATGTAGTTTGTGCAGTTCAGATAAGTGGACGGAGAGTGCCGCTGTTGGCCAGTGGGTTACATTATTTGTAGAGGTTCACAGTGGAACCTCTTTCATCATCATCCTTCATTAGTGTGCACCAGCCAGTAGCAGATCTTACACAGTCCGTGTTACAGAGAGCAGTAAAACGGCATCGACATTCTTTCTTAAGGGCATCGCGATTATGTGGACGTTATAATCAAATATTCTGGACCACTTCTTTTCAGATATTACATCAAACTGAATTTTTGTCCGTTGGAAATTTGACCAAACGATTTCAACGATTCCTGGTGCAATACTGTGAGTCAGGCAGAACAATGAAACGGCAAGTACTGTTGTTTATTTCTCTCCTCTCTCTCAGCTCAGTGTTCGGGCAGGTTAGTTACTCTATTCCCGAGGAAATGGCGACAGGCTCCTTCATAGGTAATATAGCACAAGATTTAGGTTTGGATATAAAACGACTAAAATCCGGCAAAGCTCGGCTGCATACTGGAAATAACGCAGAATACATCGAGCTGAATAGAGAACGAGGAGTACTGCTGATCAAGGAGAGAATAGACAGAGAAGCTTTATGTGGACAGACAACGCCTTGTGCTTTACATTTGCAGATCATTATGGAAAATCCCATCGAATTTTACAGGGTCACAGTCGAAATTCTTGATATTAATGATAATGCTCCTCATTTTCAGAAAGATTCAATGAGATTTGACATAAGCGAGTCCGCAATGTTAGGTGCCAAATTTGTTCTTGAAAGAGCATTTGATTCCGATATCGGGATGAATGGCCTTCAAAGTTACTCACTCTCTCCTACCGACAATTTCATTTTGAAGTTGCATGGACAAGCTGATGATAGTAAAAAGGTAGAAATGGTTTTACAGAAACCCTTGGACCGAGAGAGACAAGAGCAGATATCTCTGCTGCTAACTGCAAATGATGGGGGAGAACCAAAGATGTCCGGTACTGTGCAGATCCACGTTACAGTTTTAGACGCAAATGACAACGCTCCTGTATTTTCACAGCCAATTTATAGGGCGCGTTTGCGGGAAAATTCCCCTAGAGATACGTTAATAATTACAGTGAGTGCAGCTGATTTAGATTATGGCTCGAATGGATTAGTAACATATTCAATATCAAGTAGCACGGTTGGAATTTTGAATCATTTTGACATAGACGAAAACAGTGGTGATGTGCGTGTGATAGGCGACGTTGATTATGAAAAGTCAAAACAATATCAAATCGATATCGAAGCTAGGGACCAAGGTGGGCTCTCAAATTCCAGTAAGTTAGTGATCGATATAATTGATATCAACGACAACAAGCCATACGTTGATGTTATATCAACATCACGTTTAATTCCAGAAAACGCTCCCTCCCAAACCGTAATAGCTGTAATGACTGTACATGATCCCGACTCTGATGAAAACGGGATAGTAAAATGTATCCTCGTTGAAAACGTCCCGTTTGTAATAAAATCTACATCCAATGGTTTTTATAGTTTAGTGACAGACAGTGATCTGGACAGAGAGAGAGAGTCTGAGTATAACATCACAGTGACCTGCTCTGATGAGGGAGTGCCCTCCCTCTCCAGCAGCGTCACTCTCACCTTACAGATCTCTGACGTGAATGACAACAAGCCTGTCTTTGAGAGGAGCTCATATGAGGCCTACATTGTAGAAAACAACACACCAGGTCTCTCTATATTCACAGTGAAAGCCAGAGACGCTGACTGGAACCAGAATGCGCGTGTTTCTTACATACTGGAGGACTCCTCTGTTAACGGAGTGCCAGTCTCCTCATATGTGTCCGTTAGTGCTGATAGTGGAGTCATCCATGCAGTGCGCTCTTTTGACTACGAGCAGATCAAAGATTTCCACTTTCGCGTCAAAGCGCAGGATGGAGGCTCTCCTCCACTCAGTAGTAATGTGACTGTTAAAATACTGATCCAGGACCAGAACGACAACCCTCCTCAAGTTCTGTATCCAGTCCAGACTGGTGGCTCTCTGGTGGACGAAATGGTGCCTCGTTCAGCAGATGTGGGCTATCTGGTCACTAAAGTGGTGGCTGTTGATGTGGACTCTGGACAGAATGCCTGGCTCTCCTATAAACTGCAGAAAGCCACAGACAGGGCGCTGTTTGAAGTGGGCTTACAGAATGGAGAAATAAGAACTATCCGCCAAGTCACTGATAAAGATGCTGTGAAACAAAGACTGACTGTTATAGTGGAGGACAACGGGCAGCCCTCTCGTTCAGCTACAGTCATTGTTAACGTGGCGGTGGCGGACAGCTTCCCTGAAGTGCTGTCGGAGTTCACTGACTTTACGCACGACAAGGAGTACAATGACAACCTGACTTTTTACTTAGTGCTGGCTTTGGCTGTAGTTTCCTTCCTCTTCATCACGTGTTTAGTGGTTATTATATCAGTGAAAATCTACAGATGGAGACAGTCTCGCATCCTGTATCACTCCAACCTCCCTGTGATTCCATATTATCCACCACGTTACTCAGACACTTTGGGGACAGGGACTCTCCCACACGTGTACAACTACGAGGTGTGCAGGACGACTGACTCCAGAAAGAGTGACTGTAAGTTCGGCAGAGCTGGTAGTCAGAACGTGCTGATAATGGACCCCAGTTCTACAGGGACGATGCAGCGGATACAGAGTGAGAAGAGCATCCTGGATGAACCAGACTCTCCTCTAGAGGTTAGTTCAATAATGTAGTTTTGTCTCTGTGCTGTCATTTTTCTTATGTGCTTTAGTTATATTAAGAGTGACCTGTTGTGCTCCATAGCTTCATTTTCAGCACCATGGACAGCATTTCTCTCTGCAGTGTACTTGCTTCTGTATTCACTCTCATAACTTGTTTCCAACAAAATTATTTACCTAATGGCATATCCATGTACGATACATGTCCACAGTATTGGCTTTGGTATTCGGCAGTGGTTCCTTACAGCAAATGTCCATGTCATACTCTGTGTAAACTTGCATGCAGGTTAGTTGATTTTGAAAGCTTTTATTTCTCTTCCCCTCTAGTTAATTGTGTTGGTACTTCTTGAACATTGTGATCATGGTATTTTACTTGAATATTAATCAGTCAATTTCTGGACACTTGTGCTTGTCTCTACATATTTGTTTTTTATGGAGTTTTATTACAAAAACATAGAATATGATATGTTTTCATTTAAAAAACATTTTTTTCATTACAAAAAACATTTAGCACTTTTTCACTCAGTTCAGGACCATGTTCTGTCTACCTTTTTTCACTGCCTTTTTAATCTCAAAGGTATTTTATAACTTTGCAGGCACACAATATTGTATTGTCCATAGAGCATATGATTTTTTTTTTCTCTTTACTTTTAAATGTACTTTTATGTTTCTTTGGCATTTGTTTGCTTCATGTTATGGAGCAACAATGTGGATGGTTGGCTTGTACACATGTACATCTAGCTGCAATGGACTGACTTGAGAACACTTTGCAGCCAGTGATTCATTGTTACTCAGTTGACTTATGTTCATTTTCTTGTTTGTAGGAGCATTAAAACTCACTGTACTTTTTTCATATTTAGTTGTTATGTCATCTGCTTTTCTGTGCAGCATTTACCAAGAGCTTTATATTTTAGGCTGACTGGTCATTGATAAATTATTGAGTGATACATTTAAAGAATGATCTTGATCATTTTGATTTCTGAGGGTTTTAAATTATACACTTGTGAGGATAGGCTATGGACAGAATTGGTTGCACGAGCTTTTGTTTGTGTGTGTGTGTGTGTGTGTGTGTGTGTGTGTGTCATGGAAACATGATTTTACTTGTTTACTTAATTAACAAAAGCCTAGTTGTTATTTTTCTGTCATTCTTTCTTCATTTTATGCAGTTAATCTTCCAGTCCCTGTTACATTTTCCTGAACAAAAGTAAAAATATATATTTTTTTCATATCAATATTCATTGTTAAATAGACAAAAACCTGAATGTAAGCACACTATATCGGAAACATTGATCATTCTCCATCTTACACAGTATTCTGTAGTTCAGCATGATGGACTCTTAGGGCCGCTGTTGGCCAGTCTGTGTTAGTTAAGATGAAGAAATCAGCAGTACCTCCCCCATCATTTCAGACAGACAACGAGAGAAAGACTCACGGAACAGTACAGAATAGGAAAATCCGAGCTCTCATCGGTCAGTTGGACGGATAATATCATTTCACTTTTGTAATTTTTGATCTAACTGGTGATTATATACTACAAGAGGACATAAAAAGGATTATCTCTAAGGAAAATACTCGTTTTTACAGGAATATAACGCGGTTCATTTTACAGGAACATGACGGACAGAACAATGAGATGGCAAGTGCTGCTGTTTATCTCGGTTCTCTCGTTTAGTTCAGTGATTGGGCAGGTCAGCTACTCCATCCCAGAGGAAATGCCGAAAGGCTCTTTCGTGGGTGATGTTGCGCAAGATTTGGGTTTGGATGTGAAACGATTAAAATCAGGAAAGGCTCGTATTTATACGGGAGACAGTGCAGAGTACATCGAGTTGAATAAAGAGAGAGGAGTCCTCCTCGTCAAAGACAGAATAGATAGAGAGACGATCTGCGCACAAACGGCGCCCTGCGCTTTGCATTTCCAGGTTATTTTAGAGAATCCAATGGAGTTTTATAGCATCACCGTCGAGGTTACAGACATTAATGACAACGCCCCGATTTTTAAAAGAGGTGAAATGAAATTCACAATAAGTGAGTCAATTGTTACAGGGACGGTGTTCTTGTTGCAACAAGCAGTAGATCTGGATGTCGGCGTGAATAACCTTCAGAGTTATTTGTTAAAACCAACCGATAACTTTGCTTTGAGGCTGCAAAATCAAGCGGATGGAAGCAAGATGGTGGAAATGGTTTTACAAAAACCTTTAGATCGGGAAAAGGAAGATCGTTTGTCTCTTGTGCTGACTGCAGTAGACGGCGGTGAGCCACAGCTCTCGGGGACCGTTCAGATACACATCACTGTGCTAGATAGCAATGATAATGCTCCAGTTTTTACGCAGAAAATGTACAAGTCCACCATAAGAGAAAACTCGCCTTCAGGTACGCAAGTAGTAATTGTTAGTGCTTCTGACTTAGATGAAGGTTCGAATGGCAAAATATCTTATGCTATACTAAACCTACTCGACAATATTTCGGAGTTATTTGGGATAAACCGAGAGACCGGCGAGGTTACACTAATCGGCAACGCTGACTTTGAAAAAAAGCGCCAATATCAAATACACGTCCAAGCCAGTGATGAAGGAGGATTAACTGACTCATGTAAAATTATGATTGAAATAACTGACACAAATGACAATATACCTGCAATAAATGTTATGTCAAAGTCCAGTGCAATAAAAGAAGACATTCAGCCGGGCACTGTTGTGACGATGATAAATATTCAAGATCCAGACTCGGGTAAAAATGGAAAAGTTCAGTGTTATATTAACGAGAACATTCCATTCACAATTTCGTCAACGTCCAGTAATTTCTTTAGTTTAACAACATACAGTGAATTAGACAGAGAGATCGCGTCTCAATATAATATCACAGTGACCTGCTCTGATGAGGGAGTGCCCTCCCTCTCCAGCAGCGTCACTCTCACCTTACAGATCTCTGATGTGAATGACAACGCGCCTGTCTTTGAGAGGAGCTCATATGAGGCCTACATTGTAGAAAACAACACACCAGGTCTCTCTATATTCACAGTGAAAGCCAGAGACGCTGACTGGAACCAGAATGCGCGTGTTTCTTACATACTGGAGGACTCCTCTGTTAACGGAGTGCCAATCTCCTCATATGTGTCCGTTAGTGCTGATAGTGGAGTCATCCATGCAGTGCGCTCTTTTGACTACGAGCAGATCAAAGATTTCCACTTCCGAGTTAAAGCACAAGATGGAGGCTCTCCTCCACTCAGTAGTAATGTGACTGTGAAAATACTGATCCAGGACCAGAACGATAACCCTCCTCAAGTTCTGTACCCAGTCCAGACTGGTGGCTCTCTGGTGGATGAAATGGTGCCTCGTTCAGCAGATGTGGGCTATCTGGTCACTAAAGTGGTGGCTGTTGATGTGGACTCTGGACAGAATGCCTGGCTCTCCTATAAACTGCAGAAAGCCACAGACAGGGCGCTGTTTGAAGTGGGCTTACAGAATGGAGAAATAAGAACTATCCGCCAAGTCACTGATAAAGATGCTGTGAAACAAAGACTGACTGTTATAGTGGAGGACAACGGGCAGCCCTCTCGTTCAGCTACAGTCATTGTTAACGTGGCGGTGGCGGACAGCTTCCCTGAAGTGCTGTCGGAGTTCACTGACTTTACACACGACAAGGAGTACAATGACAACCTGACTTTTTACTTGGTGCTGGCTTTGGCTGTAGTTTCCTTCCTCTTCATCACGTGTTTAGTGGTTATTATATCAGTGAAAATCTACAGATGGAGACAGTCTCGCATCCTGTATCACTCCAACCTCCCTGTGATTCCATATTATCCACCACGTTACTCAGACACTTTGGGGACAGGGACTCTCCCACACGTGTACAACTACGAGGTGTGCAGGACGACTGACTCCAGAAAGAGTGACTGTAAGTTCGGCAGAGCTGGTAGTCAGAACGTGCTGATAATGGACCCCAGTTCTACAGGGACGATGCAGCGGATACAGAGTGAGAAGAGCATCCTGGATGAACCAGACTCTCCTCTAGAGGTTGGTTAATTTTTATCACCTGGCACAAAGATACAACCCGTGATATGCTACCCCAAATCCTGCAATTTCCTCCCTGTTGTGTTTATTGTATGCATTTATACAGTCCGGTATAACAGTCCGGTTGTTTGAAAGTTAAAATACTTCAGTAGAAAGCTGGGATGAACGACACATATATTTTCCATCCACTACTACTATAATTCTTCAACACAGTAAGATTCAAATGCGGTATGTTTACGGATCGACCAGTTTAGCTTGTTGGCGATAAATGCTCTCTCTCTCTCTCTCTCTCTCTCTCTCTCTCTCTCTCTCTCTCTCTCGCTCTGTGTGTGTCCCTCTCTATCTCTCTCTCTGCCCCCCCTCTCTCTATCTGTCTCTCTATCTCCCTCTCTCTTTCTCACTCGCTCGCTCGCCTGTGTGTTTCAGGAGTCATTGCTTTGAATTGTATGTTTTATTATTCAGCACCACGGACAGCGCAACCGATAGCTGTGTCACTTTCTTGCACTGAATATGAAGCTGCATGTTTGAATTTTATATTATCATCTTGTTTTTGTTTTTTTTTAAGTCATTTGGGGGTATTTTTGTTTTTCAGTTTTTATATGAGATTTCAGTTGAACAAAATACTTCTCAATTAATCGATTTGTATTTATTTAAAAAATGAATTCATGGTAGTTGCCTCAGTTATAGCCCGTGTAGTTCAGTCCATTGAACAGAGAGGGACGCTGTTGGCCATCGAGTTGCTGAGGAAGCATTTGTTGCAGTACCTCCCCTACACCTCAACATAATGCATTGCAAAATAGAGACAGGCAGAGTTAACAGTCGACACTGCCATGGACAGCGTGAGCCAGGGCGCATATTGGATTTCTTTGTTCCACCACTGAGGCTAAGTTCCATCTTTAGGACCATATACGTGTATCTGCAGGTCAAAATCTGAAACTGAGACGAATAAAACAGAGGATTTACTGATTTTCTTCACAGACGTGTCGACGGGAACGATGGATTGGCAAGTGCTGTTGTTTATCTCGGTGTTCTCTCTTAGTGTCGTGTACGGGCAGGTCAGCTACTCCATTCCCGAGGAAATGACAAAGGGTGCTCTAATAGGCAATATAGCCCAGGATTTAGGTTTAAATGTGCAAAGACTGAAGTCCGGTAAAGCTCGCATTTATACTGGTAACACCGAGGAATATATTGAGCTAATGCGAGACCGAGGAGTCCTCCTCATTAAAGATAGAATAGACAGAGAATCTCTATGCGGCCAAACAATGCCTTGCGCACTCCATTTTCAAATGATCCTGGAAAACCCAATGGAGTTTTACACGGTTACTGTCGAAATTACTGATATAAATGACAACCCTCCCACATTTGAGAGAGGAGAGATGACATTTGAAATTAGTGAATCAGCTCTTACCGGAGCTCGATTCGTCTTAGAGAAAGCTATAGACGATGATGTTGGTGTAAACGGGTTGAGCAACTACGCCCTAAAACCCAGTGATAATTTCGTACTGAAAACCGTCAGCCGCGGAGATGGGTCTAAACATGTTGAGATGGTTTTACAGAAACCCTTAGACCGAGAGAAACAAGAGCATATGTCATTAATACTAACAGCTCTGGATGGTGGTGAACCGCAGCTTTCGGGGACAATGCAGATTATCATAACAGTGTTAGACGCCAATGACAACCCGCCCGTTTGTTCAAAACCGGAATATAAAACGAATGTTGCAGAAAACGCTCCAATTGGCACTGTAATAACCACCGTGAAGGCTACAGATGTGGATAAAGGCAATAACGGAAAAGTAACATACATGATTTCAAAATCTGGAGCAGCAGGTCTCTTTAAAATTGATGCCAATAATGGGCTATTGACCTTAACTGGAAATGTAGATTATGAAAAGAGGAGACTTTATGAGATTGATGTTCAGGTGTCAGATCAGGGGGGATTATCCGATGCATGTAAAGTAATTGTGGACGTGACCGATACAAATGATAACCCTCCGTCCATTAACATCATGTCTAACTCAAACACAGTATACGAGAACATGAAACCAGGAACGGTTGTAACAATGCTTAATGTACAAGATCCTGACTCCAATGTTAACGGCAAAGTCATGTGTACATTAAACGAAAATATTCCTTTTGCCATCAGATCAACAACAAATAATTTCTTTACCGTTGTAACAGACAGTGATCTGGACAGAGAGAGAGATTCTCAATATAATATCACTGTGCTCTGCTCTGATGAGGGAGTGCCCTCCCTCTCCAGCAGCGTCACTCTGACCTTACAGATCTCTGACGTGAATGACAACGCGCCTGTCTTTGAGAGGAGCTCATATGAGGCCTACATCGTAGAAAACAACACACCAGGTCTCTCTATATTCACAGTGAAAGCCAGAGACGATGACTGGAACCAGAATGCGCGTGTTTCTTACATACTGGAGGACTCCTCTGTTAACGGAGTGCCAGTCTCCTCATATGTGTCCGTTAGTGCTGATAGTGGAGTCATCCATGCAGTGCGCTCTTTTGACTACGAGCAGATCAAAGATTTCCACTTCCGCGTCAAAGCTCAAGATGGAGGCTCTCCTCCACTCAGTAGCGATGTGACTGTGAAAATACTGATCCAGGACCAGAACGACAACCCTCCTCAGGTTCTGTACCCAGTCCAGACTGGTGGCTCTCTGGTGGATGAAATGGTGCCTCGTTCAGCAGATGTGGGCTATCTGGTCACTAAAGTGGTGGCTGTTGATGTGGACTCTGGACAGAATGCCTGGCTCTCCTATAAACTGCAGAAAGCCACAGACAGGGCGCTGTTTGAAGTGGGCTTACAGAATGGAGAAATAAGAACTATCCGCCAAGTCACTGATAAAGATGCTGTGAAACAAAGACTGACTGTTATAGTGGAGGACAACGGGCAGCCCTCTCGTTCAGCTACAGTCATTGTTAACGTGGCGGTGGCGGACAGCTTCCCTGAAGTGCTGTCGGAGTTCACTGACTTTACACACGACAAGGAGTACAATGACAACCTGACTTTTTACTTAGTGCTGGCTTTGGCTGTAGTTTCCTTCCTCTTCATCACGTGTTTAGTGGTTATTATATCAGTGAAAATCTACAGATGGAGACAGTCTCGCATCCTGTATCACTCCAACCTCCCTGTGATTCCATATTATCCACCACGTTACTCAGACACTTTGGGGACAGGGACTCTCCCACACGTGTACAACTACGAGGTGTGCAGGACGACTGACTCCAGAAAGAGTGACTGTAAGTTCGGCAGAGCTGGTAGTCAGAACGTGCTGATAATGGACCCCAGTTCTACAGGGACGATGCAGCGGATACAGAGTGAGAAGAGCATCCTGGATGAACCAGACTCTCCTCTAGAGGTCAGTTAAATAATGTGGTTTCGTCTCTAAGCCTTCATCTCCTTATAACTGTTTACCTGAATAAATCGTGGATTATCGCGTCACTTTTTCCGCCATTTTCAGAACTATGAAGAGCATCAGCATCACATTATCGACACCCTCAATCAATGATAGGCTGTTATATTACTCGAAAGTTGTTTTGTCTTACTTGCATTGTGTGTTAAAACGGACTGGACACTCCCCTTGTGATCTTACTTTTTTGTTTGTTTTTTTGTAATATACAGGCCGTTTTTTTAGTACATATTTGATGGCCTTTACTGGTAAATAATAGCACATGGCAATTGTCATCACATAAAAACTCTCTGTCTGATTTACTTCACAGTTATGTTGCATACATCTGAATTGTTAATGTGTTTTTCCTTGGTCCTTTATCAACCAACAGCCTTTCTTAGTTAGTAATCTATTTTTAGAGTGAGACTTGATGTTGGATTGAATATCAATCAGTACTGACTCTTTGACTTTTTCAGAATTGTTGCCTGCAATGATTTTGTCTCCTGTGAAAGCACTTTTCAAGTTCAGTCGTGTTAGCTGTTGATAAGGCTATTGTCATTTCAGCACCTGGGACAGCTACTTTACTAGACTGAGCTTTCCCCTCTACTTGTCTCTTTTTGTGATTAGTTTAATGTGTTAGTATCCATCCTTGTGAATTATAGCATTCATCATTCTTTTCAGATACATTTCTCCCCTTTATTCTGTTAACCAGGCGCACTACATGTTTTCATCCACGTTATTATGACTAAAAATAGACAGAAAAAGACAGAATTTGCAACCATAAACTGTTCTGACTTGCGACTTGTGAACAGGATAATGTTATTCATACCTTAATTACCTTATTTCAAGTTACAGTTTCGGAACATTGAGTCTTCTGGACAGATTAATTAATGTTGGTTTTCTGCAGTTTTATGTTATGAACTCTTAGGGCCGCTGTTGACCAGAGTGTGCAAGGCTGAGAGTAGGATTGTAGCAGCACCTCCCATGTAACATCACCGTCATGAAAAGAGAACACGACGGGAAAGAACGGACATTCGGGATCTGTAGAATATCTCATAACAAACACGACGAGCTCCGAGACTGTTCTATAGGCTGTGTGGATTATAAGGCTTGAAATTGATGTTTTACACTGGACGGGATTTCAGTTTATGGAATATATACCTGGATTTTGGACCCTCGCAGATAAAATACTCTGACAGAACAATGAAAGGGCAGGCGCTGTTGTTTATCTCTCTTCTTTCACTTGGCTCAGTAACTGGGCAAGTCAGCTACACGATACCGGAGGAAATGGCGAAAGGGTCTTTGGTCGGTAATATAGCACAAGATTTAGGTTTAGAAACCAAACGTTTGACTTCTGGTAAGGCCCGGATTTATACCCGAGACAGCGACGAATACATCGAGCTGAACAGAGAGAGAGGAGTCCTCCTTGTTAAGAAGAGAATCGACCGAGAGGCGCTCTGCAGACAGACGACGCCATGCGCTTTACATTTTCAGATTATTTTAGAGAATCCAATGGAATTTTACAGTGTTACAGTGCAGATTACTGACATTAATGATAATGCGCCAACGTTTGAAGAGGGAGAAATCAGATTCAAAATAAGTGAGTCCGCGATCACCGGGGCGAAATTTGTGCTAGAAAGGGCGGTGGATCTTGATGTTGGGATGAATGATCTTCAAAGGTATGAATTAAAACCAACAGATAATTTTGCTCTGAAACTTCACAATAACGCTGATGGGAATAAAAACGTAGAGATGGTGCTACAGAAGCCTTTAGATAGAGAGAAACAAGAGCAGATATCTCTCGTGTTAACGGCTGTAGATGGAGGAGAGCCGCAGATGTCAGGAACTGTTAACGGCTGTAGATGGAGGAGAGCCGCAGATGTCAGGAACAATGCTGATCGTCATCACAGTTTTAGATGTTAATGATAATGCCCCGGTGTTTACACAGCCCACATACAAGGCTACAGTTACTGAGAATTCACCTAAAGGCACAGTCGTTGCCACTGTGACAGCCTCAGATGCAGATCAAGGCTCTAACAGCAAAATAACATATTCAATCACGAATACATTAGATGATGTCAGAAAGGTGTTTAAAATAAACAAAGAAAACGGTGAAGTTTCCTTAATGGGAAATATTGATTTTGAAGAGTCGCGAAATTTTCAAATAAATGTTCGTGCTAGTGATGAGGGAGGACTCACAGATTCTTGTAAGTTGATTGTTGATGTGCGAGATGTAAATGACAACCAGCCTGAAATTAACATAATGTCGAAGTCAAACGTGATATCAGAGGATGCTAAACTCAATACTGTCGTTACAATGATAAACATTGAGGACAAGGACACTGCAGAAAACGGAAAGGTGCAATGTTTTATCAGCGAAAATGTGCCATTCATATTAAAAACATCAACCAATAATTTCTATAGTTTAGTGACAGACAGTGAATTAGACAGAGAGAGAGCCTCTCAATATAATATCACAGTGACCTGCTCTGATGAGGGAGTGCCCTCCCTCTCCAGCAGCGTCACTCTCACCTTACAAATCTCTGACGTGAATGACAACTCGCCTGTCTTTGAGAGGAGCTCATATGAGGCCTACATTGTAGAAAACAACACACCAGGTCTCTCTATATTCACAGTGAAAGCCAGAGACGCTGACTGGAACCAGAATGCGCGTGTTTCTTACATACTGGAGGACTCCTCTGTTAACGGAGTGCCAGTCTCCTCATATGTGTCCGTTAGTGCTGATAGTGGAGTCATCCATGCAGTGCGCTCTTTTGACTACGAGCAGATCAAAGATTTCCACTTCCGCGTCAAAGCTCAAGATGGAGGCTCTCCTCCACTCAGTAGTAACGTGACTGTGAAAATACTGATCCAGGACCAGAACGACAACCCTCCTCAGGTTCTGTACCCAGTCCAGACTGGTGGCTCTCTGGTGGATGAAATGGTGCCTCGTTCAGCAGATGTGGGCTATCTGGTCACTAAAGTGGTGGCTGTTGATGTGGACTCTGGACAGAATGCCTGGCTCTCCTATAAACTGCAGAAAGCCACAGACAGGGCGCTGTTTGAAGTGGGCTTACAGAATGGAGAAATAAGAACTATCCGCCAAGTCACTGATAAAGATGCTGTGAAACAAAGACTGACTGTTATAGTGGAGGACAACGGGCAGCCCTCTCGTTCAGCTACAGTCATTGTTAACGTGGCGGTGGCGGACAGCTTCCCTGAAGTGCTGTCGGAGTTCACTGACTTTACGCACGACAAGGAGTACAATGACAACCTGACTTTTTACTTAGTGCTGGCTTTGGCTGTAGTTTCCTTCCTCTTCATCACGTGTTTAGTGGTTATTATATCAGTGAAAATCTACAGATGGAGACAGTCTCGCATCCTGTATCACTCCAACCTCCCTGTGATTCCATATTATCCACCACGTTACTCAGACACTTTGGGGACAGGGACTCTCCCACACGTGTACAACTACGAGGTGTGCAGGACGACTGACTCCAGAAAGAGTGACTGTAAGTTCGGCAGAGCTGGTAGTCAGAACGTGCTGATAATGGACCCCAGTTCTACAGGGACGATGCAGCGGATACAGAGTGAGAAGAGCATCCTGGATGAACCAGACTCTCCTCTCGAGGTTAGACTCATTTAAAACAGTTTCTATATATTCGTCTATCCAAGTTGTTGATGACACAAAGTTTTTTTTCCTGAAGTCCAGAAAGGGGGACGTACCATTTTAATGCATATTTTAGTTTTACGGGACAGGTTTTTATGTGAACTCGTTACTTTTTCAGACATTTTGTGCTTAAGTCACTTGGTCAATAATAAGTTTTAACTTCAATCCCTCGTCTTGAAGTACGATGAACTGTTGAATTGTTTCCTCATAATTTTTTGATATTAGCAATAACATTATTAGCGGTATATCTGTACTGCTAGTAGTAGGAGTACTAATAGCAGTGATTATGGAACTAGACGAATTACTTTACATTGCTGTGTTGTACTGACTGTGAAAACAAATATTTTTTTAGGAGAATAAATCTGAATCTATGCCATTTTCTTTTTAATAGAAAAGTTTTAAAATAGTGTCCAGACATTTCAGAGAATACAAACACTATTCACTTTGTTTGAATAGTGTTTGTATTCTCTGACTTTTTGATCTCATTCAGAGTTGATTTCAATTCAGGACTGCGGACAGCGACATGAGTACTCCACTCACGTGTTTAGCATGTTCGTCAGCTGCCTTACAGTTGAAATATCGGTATCTTTCTCTGTCCTCTTCATTATTTGCTCATAGTCGTCATTATTTAGAGAATCATTTGTTTTCAAAGATACTTGTCCCAGTCGAGACTTTCAATCGGACTCCGTATCCCTCTCGATGCCTGAAACGTCGGATTAATGCCATATATTTAATTGTGCTTCCATTCTTTTTAAATGTATTATAATGACCTACAGAGGAGACATGATTTATTTTAATCATGTCTTCCTCTTGTAGTCGTTTGGAAGTCCAAGATATTACTAATGTAGGCGCATGGTGACTAAATATCCAGAGGTTTTACAGTGTGTTCTCCAGAGTTGAATTTTCGTTGGTGCTTCTGCAGTTTTATAATATGAACTCTTAGGGCCGCTGTTGACCAGTGTGTCGTTGAATGAGAGCAGGCTTTTTACAGCACCTCCTATGTAACATCGACACAGTACAGAGAGATCACGACGGGAAAAGAACGGACATTTCTGGATGTGTGTTTTTTTACAAATAGGAGGAGATATTTCGACCTGTAAGAGATTGTATTTCCATCATTGGGTTATGCAGCTATCATTTTAAGATTGGAGATCGGAATTTCAAGGAATCTATCTTTTCTGGAATATAAAGAGACTGTGGACACTGCCTGGAAAAAAGGGCTATAGAACAATGAATCGGCAAGTACTGTTGTTTATCTCTCTCCTTTTCCTGGACTCAGTATGCGCGCAGGTCAGCTACTCCATCCCGGAAGAAATGGCGAAAGGCTCTTTAGTGGGTAATATAGCACAAGATTTAGGTTTAGAAATAAAACGTTTGATTTCAGGTAAAGCTAAGATCTATACAAGGAACAACGACGAGTACATCGAGCTGAACAGAGAAAGGGGAGTCCTCCTCGTCAAAGAGAGAATCGACAGAGAGGTGCTGTGCACAGAGACTGCGCTTTGTGCGTTACATTTTCAGATTATTTTGGAGAATCCTATGGAATTTTACAGTGTTACAGTCCAGATCACAGATATTAATGATAATGCACCGACCTTTGAAAAAAGCGAGATGAAATTTAAAATAAGTGAGTCAGCGAACACCGGGGCGAAATTTGTGCTAGAAAGGGCGGCAGATCTTGATGTTGGGATGAATGATCTTCAAAGGTATGAATTAAAACCAACAGATAATTTTGCTCTGAAACTTCACAATAACGCCGATGGGAATAAAAACGTAGAGATGGTGCTACAGAAGCCTTTAGATAGAGAGAAACAAGAGCAGATATCTCTCGTGTTAACGGCTGTAGATGGAGGAGAGCCGCAGATGTCAGGAACAATGCTGATCGTCATCACAGTTTTAGATGTTAATGATAATGCCCCGGTGTTTACACAGCCTACATACAAGGCTACAGTTACTGAGAATTCACCTAAAGGCACAGTCGTTGCCACTGTGACAGCCTCAGATGCAGATCAAGGCTCTAACAGCAAAATAACATATTCAATCACGAATACATTAGACAATGTCAGAAAATCATTTGAAGTAAATAAAGAAAACGGTGAAGTTTCATTAATTGGAAATATTGACTTCGAAAAATCGCGAAATTTTCAAATAAATTTACTTGCAAGTGACGAGGGAGGACTCACGGATTCTTGTAAGCTGATTGTTGATGTGCAAGATGTAAATGACAACCATCCTGAAATTAACATAATGTCGAAGTCAAACGTGATATCAGAGGATGCTAAACTCAATACTGTCGTTACAATGATAAATATTGAGGACAAGGACACTGCAGAAAACGGAAAGGTGCAATGTTTTATCAGCGAAAATGTGCCATTCATATTAAAAACATCAACCAATAATTTCTATAGTTTAGTGACAGACAGTGATCTGGACAGAGAGAGAGCCTCTGAGTATAACATCACAGTGACCTGCTCTGATGAGGGAGTGCCCTCCCTCTCCAGCAGCGTCACTCTCACCTTACAGATCTCTGATGTGAATGACAACGCGCCTGTCTTTGAGAGGAGCTCATATGAGGCCTACATTGTAGAAAACAACACACCAGGTCTCTCTATATTCACAGTGAAAGCCAGAGACGCTGACTGGAACCAGAATGCGCGTGTTTCTTACATACTGGAGGACTCCTCTGTTAACGGAGTGCCAGTCTCCTCATATGTGTCCGTTAGTGCTGATAGTGGAGTCATCCATGCAGTGCGCTCTTTTGACTACGAGCAGATCAAAGATTTCCACTTCCGCGTCAAAGCTCAAGATGGAGGCTCTCCTCCACTCAGTAGCGATGTCACTGTGAAAATACTGATCCAGGACCAGAACGACAACCCTCCTCAGGTTCTGTACCCAGTCCAGACTGGTGGCTCTCTGGTGGATGAAATGGTGCCTCGTTCAGCAGATGTGGGCTATCTGGTCACTAAAGTGGTGGCTGTTGATGTGGACTCTGGACAGAATGCCTGGCTCTCCTATAAACTGCAGAAAGCCACAGACAGGGCGCTGTTTGAAGTGGGCTTACAGAATGGAGAAATAAGAACTATCCGCCAAGTCACTGATAAAGATGCTGTGAAACAAAGACTGACTGTTATAGTGGAGGACAACGGGCAGCCCTCTCGTTCAGCTACAGTCATTGTTAACGTGGCGGTGGCGGACAGCTTCCCTGAAGTGCTGTCGGAGTTCACTGACTTTACACACGACAAGGAGTACAATGACAACCTGACTTTTTACTTAGTGCTGGCTTTGGCTGTAGTTTCCTTCCTCTTCATCACGTGTTTAGTGGTTATTATATCAGTGAAAATCTACAGATGGAGACAGTCTCGCATCCTGTATCACTCCAACCTCCCTGTGATTCCATATTATCCACCACGTTACTCAGACACTTTGGGGACAGGGACTCTCCCACACGTGTACAACTACGAGGTGTGCAGGACGACTGACTCCAGAAAGAGTGACTGTAAGTTCGGCAGAGCTGGTAGTCAGAACGTGCTGATAATGGACCCCAGTTCTACAGGGACGATGCAGCGGATACAGAGTGAGAAGAGCATCCTGGATGAACCAGACTCTCCTCTAGAGGTTAGATAAATAATGTAGTTTTGTCTCTGTGCTGTCATTTTTCTTATGTGCTTTAGTTATATTAAGAGTGACCTGTTGTGCTCCATAGCTTCATTTTCAGCACCATGGACAGCATTTCTCTCTGCAGTGTACTTGCTTCTGTATTCACTCTCATAACTTGTTTCCAACAAAATTATTTACCTAATGGCATATCCATGTACGATACATGTCCACAGTATTGGCTTTGGTATTCGGCAGTGGTTCCTTACAGCAAATGTCCATGTCATACTCTGTGTAAACTTGCATGCAGGTTAGTTGATTTTGAAAGCTTTTATTTCTCTTCCCCTCTAGTTAATTGTGTTGGTACTTCTTGAACATTGTGATCATGGTATTTTACTTGAATATTAATCAGTCAATTTCTGGACACTTGTGCTTGTCTCTACATATTTGTTTTTTATGGAGTTTTATTACAAAAACATAGAATATGATATGTTTTCATTTAAAAAACATTTTTTTCATTACAAAAAACATTTAGCACTTTTTCACTCAGTTCAGGACCATGTTCTGTCTACCTTTTTTCACTGCCTTTTTAATCTCAAAGGTATTTTATAACTTTGCAGGCACACAATATTGTATTGTCCATAGAGCATATGATTTTTTTTTTCTCTTTACTTTTAAATGTACTTTTATGTTTCTTTGGCATTTGTTTGCTTCATGTTATGGAGCAACAATGTGGATGGTTGGCTTGTACACATGTACATCTAGCTGCAATGGACTGACTTGAGAACACTTTGCAGCCAGTGATTCATTGTTACTCAGTTGACTTATGTTCATTTTCTTGTTTGTAGGAGCATTAAAACTCACTGTACTTTTTTCATATTTAGTTGTTATGTCATCTGCTTTTCTGTGCAGCATTTACCAAGAGCTTTATATTTTAGGCTGACTGGTCATTGATAAATTATTGAGTGATACATTTAAAGAATGATCTTGATCATTTTGATTTCTGAGGGTTTTAAATTATACACTTGTGAGGATAGGCTATGGACAGAATTGGTTGCACGAGCTTTTGTTTGTGTGTGTGTGTGTGTGTGTGTGTGTGTGTGTGTCATGGAAACATGATTTTACTTGTTTACTTAATTAACAAAAGCCTAGTTGTTATTTTTCTGTCATTCTTTCTTCATTTTATGCAGTTAATCTTCCAGTCCCTGTTACATTTTCCTGAACAAAAGTAAAAATATATATTTTTTTCATATCAATATTCATTGTTAAATAGACAAAAACCTGAATGTAAGCACACTATATCGGAAACATTGATCATTCTCCATCTTACACAGTATTCTGTAGTTCAGCATGATGGACTCTTAGGGCCGCTGTTGGCCAGTCTGTGTTAGTTAAGATGAAGAAATCAGCAGTACCTCCCCCATCATTTCAGACAGACAACGAGAGAAAGACTCACGGAACAGTACAGAATAGGAAAATCCGAGCTCTCATCGGTCAGTTGGACGGATAATATCATTTCACTTTTGTAATTTTTGATCTAACTGGTGATTATATACTACAAGAGGACATAAAAAGGATTATCTCTAAGGAAAATACTCGTTTTTACAGGAATATAACGCGGTTCATTTTACAGGAACATGACGGACAGAACAATGAGATGGCAAGTGCTGCTGTTTATCTCGGTTCTCTCGTTTAGTTCAGTGATTGGGCAGGTCAGCTACTCCATCCCAGAGGAAATGCCGAAAGGCTCTTTCGTGGGTGATGTTGCGCAAGATTTGGGTTTGGATGTGAAACGATTAAAATCAGGAAAGGCTCGTATTTATACGGGAGACAGTGCAGAGTACATCGAGTTGAATAAAGAGAGAGGAGTCCTCCTCGTCAAAGACAGAATAGATAGAGAGACGATCTGCGCACAAACGGCGCCCTGCGCTTTGCATTTCCAGGTTATTTTAGAGAATCCAATGGAGTTTTATAGCATCACCGTCGAGGTTACAGACATTAATGACAACGCCCCGATTTTTAAAAGAGGTGAAATGAAATTCACAATAAGTGAGTCAATTGTTACAGGGACGGTGTTCTTGTTGCAACAAGCAGTAGATCTGGATGTCGGCGTGAATAACCTTCAGAGTTATTTGTTAAAACCAACCGATAACTTTGCTTTGAGGCTGCAAAATCAAGCGGATGGAAGCAAGATGGTGGAAATGGTTTTACAAAAACCTTTAGATCGGGAAAAGGAAGATCGTTTGTCTCTTGTGCTGACTGCAGTAGACGGCGGTGAGCCACAGCTCTCGGGGACCGTTCAGATACACATCACTGTGCTAGATAGCAATGATAATGCTCCAGTTTTTACGCAGAAAATGTACAAGTCCACCATAAGAGAAAACTCGCCTTCAGGTACGCAAGTAGTAATTGTTAGTGCTTCTGACTTAGATGAAGGTTCGAATGGCAAAATATCTTATGCTATACTAAACCTACTCGACAATATTTCGGAGTTATTTGGGATAAACCGAGAGACCGGCGAGGTTACACTAATCGGCAACGCTGACTTTGAAAAAAAGCGCCAATATCAAATACACGTCCAAGCCAGTGATGAAGGAGGATTAACTGACTCATGTAAAATTATGATTGAAATAACTGACACAAATGACAATATACCTGCAATAAATGTTATGTCAAAGTCCAGTGCAATAAAAGAAGACATTCAGCCGGGCACTGTTGTGACGATGATAAATATTCAAGATCCAGACTCGGGTAAAAATGGAAAAGTTCAGTGTTATATTAACGAGAACATTCCATTCACAATTTCGTCAACGTCCAGTAATTTCTTTAGTTTAACAACATACAGTGAATTAGACAGAGAGATCGCGTCTCAATATAATATCACAGTGACCTGCTCTGATGAGGGAGTGCCCTCCCTCTCCAGCAGCGTCACTCTCACCTTACAGATCTCTGATGTGAATGACAACGCGCCTGTCTTTGAGAGGAGCTCATATGAGGCCTACATTGTAGAAAACAACACACCAGGTCTCTCTATATTCACAGTGAAAGCCAGAGACGCTGACTGGAACCAGAATGCGCGTGTTTCTTACATACTGGAGGACTCCTCTGTTAACGGAGTGCCAGTCTCCTCATATGTGTCCGTTAGTGCTGATAGTGGAGTCATCCATGCAGTGCGCTCTTTTGACTACGAGCAGATCAAAGATTTCCACTTCCGAGTTAAAGCACAAGATGGAGGCTCTCCTCCACTCAGTAGTAATGTGACTGTGAAAATACTGATCCAGGACCAGAACGATAACCCTCCTCAAGTTCTGTACCCAGTCCAGACTGGCGGCTCTCTGGTGGATGAAATGGTGCCTCGTTCAGCAGATGTGGGCTATCTGGTCACTAAAGTGGTGGCTGTTGATGTGGACTCTGGACAGAATGCCTGGCTCTCCTATAAACTGCAGAAAGCCACAGACAGGGCGCTGTTTGAAGTGGGCTTACAGAATGGAGAAATAAGAACTATCCGCCAAGTCACTGATAAAGATGCTGTGAAACAAAGACTGACTGTTATAGTGGAGGACAACGGGCAGCCCTCTCGTTCAGCTACAGTCATTGTTAACGTGGCGGTGGCGGACAGCTTCCCTGAAGTGCTGTCGGAGTTCACTGACTTTACGCACGACAAGGAGTACAATGACAACCTGACTTTTTACTTAGTGCTGGCTTTGGCTGTAGTTTCCTTCCTCTTCATCACGTGTTTAGTGGTTATTATATCAGTGAAAATCTACAGATGGAGACAGTCTCGCATCCTGTATCACTCCAACCTCCCTGTGATTCCATATTATCCACCACGTTACTCAGACACTTTGGGGACAGGGACTCTCCCACACGTGTACAACTACGAGGTGTGCAGGACGACTGACTCCAGAAAGAGTGACTGTAAGTTCGGCAGAGCTGGTAGTCAGAACGTGCTGATAATGGACCCCAGTTCTACAGGGACGATGCAGCGGATACAGAGTGAGAAGAGCATCCTGGATGAACCAGACTCTCCTCTAGAGGTCAGAAAACTGTAACAATCGCAGTGTTTATTTTTTATACAAATCAAAGTCATGGTACCGGTGTATTCTCTTCATGAAGCTGTTGGTTTCACCCTTTGCATGAAACACATACACACACATACACACACACACACACACACACATGGTTGATAAATTTAACTAATCTTACAACATCCCCATTCAGCACCATGGACAGAGACACTTTATGCTGTTATAACATCAATGTTGTTAAGAGTTTAGTTTTTTTTCTCTGCTTCAAAGCTTCTATTCATTCTACAGTTTAAAAGCACTGCTTTCGTAATTATAGCATTAAAGTATGTGACTGAAGTATGTGGTTTATATATAATCAGTACGACCCCTTAATGGACACAGGACTCTGGTTTTACTTCATCTTGATTCCCAGTGTTTCTTTGCAGTAAACTGGTTCTCTTTTATATTTATCGTTGTAATTTATATTTTTAACTCAAAGGGTCGCTGTTGCCAAGCGTGTTGCGATTTAACTAGATGTGTTTTTTTCTGTCTGTGTCCTTCCCCTTCGTGTCGATGCGTTGCACATAATCAGAGAAAGGCAGGATACACGGTCTCAGCTCGTAAGGATCTCTGTGAGGAATCATATAACTGGATACACTGTTTGTTTCTTTTTTCTTCTTATACTTGGAGTCTGGACGATATTATTGTTATCTTCCTTCGCATTGGCTGTATTGGGAATGCTTTTGTTTTAACGGTTGCGGGAAACGACTTCAGACAGAACAATGAGACGGCAAGTACTGTTGTTTCTCTCGGTCCTGTATATCAGCTACGT